>NC_054374.1:99273200-99573200 GCF_017654675.1 Xenopus laevis | reverse complement strand
ACCATCCATCAGAAATACAGTAGAATTTCATATGCAAGTACCCCACTGATTTGCATTGATATGGCCTCTCCATTGCATCCATTTTAGAGCGTGGGCTGTGGGTGAGTTATCAACTGACTGGAGGCAATGAAATTAAAAGGCTATATTGTACAGCTATTTAAGTGGATGCCATATACCATATACTGTATGGAACTTTGCTTTATTTAAAAGTTATTTTATGAGCCCCAAGAATTTCTGATGGGTGCCTAATTCCTGCTGGGCCCATCTTAAATGGCCTGCTTGTCTATTCAAATTGTCCGTAAAGATTTATGTTAGTACATCATCAAAAGTGTAGAAAATTTCAGTAGATACAGTACAAATAACATGTTGGATTCTTAGCAAATTAGTTTAAATGATTAAGACAAATATTTCATACGAAGGATCTGTTTTATGGCTCGTTCATATTTTGTTGTTTTGTTGTGACCTAGGACCTTTTTATGCCACTTTGTGCAACATTAAAATCAACCTATTTAAAAATATCCAATAAAACACCTTTTCAAGGTACTAAAATATTTTTGAGTCTTTTGTATAGTCCAAAATAGAACTGAGCTTTGCTTGCTAATTACTTCATTATTCCTGTGTTTTTGCCAAAGTTCGTTTTGACAAATTGATACAACAATTAATGAGCAAAATAAGCCAAGTTTATGCATCATTTAATAATATTCTATCTACTCTTCAGACTTTCAGTATATTCTTTTTCTGATGCTCCAGCTTTGCAAAAGCATCAATAAAAAAAATTGTACTTTATAGAAAATACAGTTGCTGGTGTCAGAGGACCATCTTTTTCTGCCAAATGTGCCCACTGACGTATTTGCCTAATCAATTTTTGTAGCAGATGCTAATTCCGAGCCAGTGAGCTGGGAAGAAACAAGATGCATTGCATGGATCCTCACACATCAGCAAACTCGCAATAAACTGTAATCACTGCAGAATCTTCCTGCTCACAATATACTCAAAATTGCTAAAGCAAATTATTTCCTATAGCAGTCATACTGGGTTGTATTTACTTTATTCTAATTTTGCATTAATTAAAGATACATCAATTAACATTGTTATCAACAATTGTTAATCAACATTGTTATCTATAGGAATGCAAAGAAATAATGTATGTACCATCCATTTTTATTTCCAGTTCTCACCGGTTTTCTACACTTAGAGGCAGATTTATCAAGGGTCGAATTTTGAAGTGAAAAAACGTTGAAATTCGACCATTGAATAGGTGTAGTACGATACTGGAAGTCGAAGGTTTTTTCCGCTAAATTAAAATCGTTCGGTCGCATGATGAAATCCTTCGAATTGTTCGATTCGTATGATTTAATTGTACGGTCGTACGGTCGTATGATTTTACAAAAAAACCTTTGACTTCTCAAAACTTAGCCAATGGCTCATATAGGTTATAGGAGGTTCCCCCATAGGCTAAACAGCAATTCGCCAGGTTTAAGGTGGCAAAGTGTCGAATTTGAAGTTTTTTAAAGAGACAGCACTTCGATTTTTCGAAAGGTCGAATTTGTGAAGTATTTTCAATTTGAATCGAATTGTGGCCTATTCGATGGTCAAAGTACCCAAAAATGACTTCGAAATTCAAAGTTTTTGCATTCGAAAATTCACTTTGACCATTAGTAAATGGGCCCCTTAGTTATAGAAGAATAGGACATACTGGATTTCCAGGGTATCAAATTTGGAAAAAAAAATTGGGTATTATGGGAGATCCCTCACGGTCTTCCAATAAAAGTGAAGGCATGCCAATAGCTGCAGTTAAAAGCACTTGGAATTTTGCATTTCTACTCTTCAAAACATATAATAAATGTTTAGTGTATAAAGAAACAAATGGACCTCAACAAATAAATTATTTGTTTCTTATAATTACAAATTCATATGACACTTTTTTTCCTTTATACTATGTTAATACTTTTAATAATTCCACCTGTTGTAAGTATCATTGGAAACCTACCTTGATTTTCCCTATGTGATCCTGAAGTGAGTCAATCAACAAATCTCCAACTGGTTGCCAAGTCCCTTTCAAAGCCTCTGCTTGATGCAATTTATGGTCCAGCTCATCCATTGCCTCGTGGAGCTCCTGCAGGCTCTGAAGTGCCTCATCTAATTTTTTCTGCCAATCAGCAGAGTGCAGGTTCAGCTTGTCCCACTCAGTTGTCACATCATCAACTTGCTTTTGTAGAACTCTGCTAATATTCCTAAACTGTTCTTCTGTTTGTGCTTCTGCAATGTAATATATGCTTTTTAAAATATTTGTAAATGGCATTTGGCATTACAGCTTATTCTAGCATACCTGGGTTTAATATAATAAATAACTTCTTTAGCTGTAGCACAATTAGTGATGAAAGGCATTACTCATAAAGTAATCCATGTATTAAATGCAATAATCTGTTTCAAATATACCCATTATTTAGATGTCTGAATCCCTGTTGAGGTATTCTTGTCATTCATTAAGGGGTGTTTTTTAAGCTTTTATGCAGGGCGTCATACAGACCATGCTGCTTGGTTCATTGTTAATTATTACTTGTGACACAATGGACACATAATGGATAAGCGGTAATCACAGTGTGGAACAATTCATATTTAAGGAGCTCAGAAAGTTTCTGAACATATGCTTGGAAATATTTTGAAATGGTGACATATTGCTACTAAGCACCTGGCAAGTACAGTATTGCACGTTTCTGCCTTTTCAGAAATCGTTGGTGTCAACAATTAATTATATTTGGTTGGCAGACTATCAGCAAGCTCAGCCTTCTAATACTTTTATAGTCAGTTTAATATTTGGAGAGACTATGCATTTTCTGCAATTAAGCGTATTAGGAATACATTTTCAAATTAACATATAGGCAGAATTTACTAGGAGTAAGTGCTAATTGCTATTCTAAGGTGCTATTTCAATCTGCCTTCAAACTGGCACAATGAATACAAAAACTTTTTATAAAATTTTGCACATATCCCTGTACATTTTTAGAAAACAAACGATGGATATTTATATGTAAGCCACTCCTAAATGTTTATTTATAACAATTCTTGGTTAATGAAATTATTTAGAAAAACATTTTATGAATCATTTCTTAGGGTGAAGGGCAGGTGCAAAATGCAATAAAAGTGTCATTATATTTGGTCCATATTGCATCTGCTCCCTCCTCTGTGTTGCTTCACACATGCAGATCATTCAGGAGGTGTGAGGAATAAGTCGGAGGGAATTTAAAACACTTCACAGCCCTATAGTTGAAAATGAATGATTACAAGCAATACATCCAGGGCTATCTTTGCCCCGTGTATTTAATTTCTGCACTTTGCACCATGTAGTTAACTTTTTGGGTGCAATTTTGTGTCTCTTAGCTCTTAGCACCCTATCAGTTGATGTGTGCAAATATAGAGTCAGAAAGAGACAAAGTAAAAGTAAGATATTTCTTACTGTTAGTAAAATGTAAATTAGCACAAAATAGAGCAAAACTGCTCACTATGAAGTATATACCAATGTTTGTATTTTTTCCACAATTTAAATTTTTGGAGGGATAAAAATCATGAATTTGAATAATGGTTTAAAAACATGAACTTTCAATATTGATTAAGCAAAAAGAAAACCACTACCGTATATACTCGAGTATGAGCCGAGTTTTTCAGCCCCCAAAATATGCTGAAAAACTCTACCTCGGCTTATACTCGGGTCAAGTGCAAAAACGGTCGCCGGTGTCCAAGAATGGTCACCGGCGTCCAAGAAAAGTCTCCAAGAATATTCGCCGGCGTCCAAGAATGGTCGCCGGCATCCAAAAACGAGACGCCGGCACCTCCAATGGGAGCAGAAACCCTCAATTTTTTGACTGAAACTTACCAGAAGCTGCTGCATTTCTCACCCTCGGCTTATACTTGAGTCAATAAGCTTTCCCAGTTTTTGGAGGTAAAATTACGTACCTCGGCTTATACTGGTGACGGCTTATACTCGAGTATATACGGTAATGTAAAACTTTGTATTTGAAAGCTTGCAAGGTTATGCAGATGTTAATGGGAGCTGTCCTTGGCAAAATGTAAACTATTTATTCAATTTGATGTTTTTGTTTATTCATTTTTTATTGAGCTTGACAACCGATTAAAAATGACGAATGAAATACAAATTTGAGATATTCTTTTTTTCCACTGTTTTATTTGATCTTGTTTTTTTATTTGGATTTTTTATTACATAAAATAACATGGCTGTTGATTATGAAATGAATATGCCACTAAGAAAACCCATTTTGCTTTTTCTTATGCATTTAAAATTAGTACTATTCTCCTTTTTAATTTTTTTGTGACCTTTGTATCTTGAGAATAATTCACCAATTACTCTTTACTATGGACCATTTACCTTTTGGTTCTTGGTGCATCCTCTCAAGGGTTTCAGAAGGTTGATCAGCTAAGAAAATTCTCACTGTATCAATAGCATTCATGACAACTGGCTCTTTTGCTTTTGTCTCCCTCTTGAAGGCCTGCACAATAAAACCCAACCAATTAATTCAAAGCATTCATTTCATCATACCGACTTCATAGTGATTAGACATTTGCATCAAATAATCTAATATTAACTATTTAATACATGCACATAGTTATGGAAAATTGAATGACTGAACAATCACAAAAGTACATAATATCTCTTTTTCATAATAAAAAGATAAATAATATTGTTTTATTTTATAAAAAAAAGTACATTTACCTATTAAACTATTAAAACATCCATTTTTCTTACAATTTAAAAATTCCAAAAGTTAAACAAAGCATGGACTATTGTTATGGTAATCAGTACCTGGGAATTTAACAGGGTGTTTTTAACTTATAAATGTAATCTATTTGTTAGTATCTGGTAGTGTTAAAAAGTTTCCTCTGGGTAGAGGTTGTCATGTAAACCCAGCTGATAACATTATCACTTTCAAACTGTTGCAAGCAGTCTTTATACTTGTTATTACTAATGGTAGGATCTCTCTTGAGTAGTTCTTATGTATCAGCATCACTGAGTAGTGTAGGTTTGGAGCAACAGTCTAAAGCTTAGCACCACAGTACATGTATTTTATCTGCTAACAGAAGGGTGATGGTTGGGTCCTTGCAAAGTGATGTCAAAGACTTCCTCTTTATATACAGTATTATAAACATTATCATCATGAGTACATTGGTTCATGATGATAATGTGGTGAACTTCTGTATTTGTCTCTCCTTGCTTTTGTCTGTTGGGATAGTTAAGCTTGCTCAGTGAATGCAATCACTCTTTGTAGGATCACAACTGGCAGTTCTGCTGTCAAACTCTGTTTTGGACAGTTTTTTAAGTTCTTTACCCTGGCAGTTTTACAAACATTTAAACCTCCAGCCATGTTGATAGAAAATCTAAAACCTGTCTAAAGTTCAGTGGAAATAAATAAACAAACTAGGCATTGCAGAAAATACATAAATTAAAATGGTTTCCTGCGTGCACATTTTTTTGTGCAATGCTGATGTAGGGGGCAGATTTATCAAGGGTCGAATTTCGAAGTAGAAAAATCTTTGAAATTCGACCATCGAATTGGAATACTTTGACTTTGAATATCGAAGTCGAAGTTTTTTTACATCGAATTTGGCCATTTGCGGTCAAAGTAAAATCGTTTGATCGAACGATGAAATCCTTCGAATCAAACAGTTCGAAGGATTTCATCCGTCGATCGAACAATTTTTCTTTGACTTCAAAAAACGTAGAAAAATGCTCTAGAAGGTCCCCATAGGCTAACATAGCACTTTGGCAGGTTTAATTTTGAAGTATTGAAATCTAAGTTTTTTTAAAGAGACAGTACTTCGATTATCGAATGGTCGAATATTCTAACTATTTTACTTCGAATCGAAGTCAAAGTCGTAGTATCCTATTCGATAGTCGAAGTATCCAAAAAATTACTTCGAATTTCGAATTGTTTACTTAGAAAATTCCCTAAAATTCACTTCGACCCTTGATAAATCTGCCCCTAGATGTTCTATTGGATGTTTTTGTATTATTATTATTAGTATTATTATTCTGCAGTTATGTACAGTGATTATGGGGCATATTTATCAAAGGTCGAATTTCAAATTGAAAAAACTTCGAAATTCGAATTCAAAAAGACCAAGCAAAATTAAGTCAAAGTTTTTTTTGGTCGAATAGGTCAGTTTTCGATCAAATAGGTCCGTATTCAGCCGAATTTGAATCGTACAAATTGAAGGAATAGCGAATTCAATTAGAAGTTTTTCCCCAAAAAAAACCTTCGATTTTTCAAAGTCCACCAATTGACTCCAAATAGGTTCTAGGAGGTCCCCCTTAGTTTAAAACAGCAATTTGGCAGGTTTTAGATGGCGAATGGTCAAAGTTGAATTTTTAAAGAGACAGTACATGATAAATTTCGATATTAGATTTTTTTTAAAAAAAATTCAAATTCGAATTTGGACTATTCCCTAGTCGAAGTACACAAAAATAGCTTGAAATTTGAATTTTTTTCATTCCAAAATTCACCTGGACCTTTGATAAATCTGCCCTTATGTGTAATTCCCATCAGACCGTGCCACAGTGGAGTTTAAAATCCATTCCCCTACGACATTCACAAACCCTATGCTCAAATATATCATCCAATTAACTTGTCTGTAGAGAACTTTTTGGATCTTGTGGGGACCAATGATTTAACATCACAAAATCCTCATTTGTTATTCTTTACTTATTAAATGTTATTTCCATTTTGGTGCAATTGCTTCATTTAGAAAGATCTATAGTTAAAAGGTTCTTTTGAATCTTGGTATCACTTAAAACATCTATATGTGGGCCCTAAATGAGCTAGTCAATATACATTATTATAAGAAGAACAGAATGCCATTATTGTATCTGCTCATATGACAAAACGAAAGACTCAAATAAAGTAGTTTGGTTGTTCATTTGTCAGCTCATATATTATGCATGTTCGATTTTCTCAGCAGGACACACAGGCTGTTGGAGAAGTTCAAGAATTCAATAAAATTAGCTTAGAATCGTTAGCTGTAAATTAGACATTCATATAGGCTAATTCTGTTATCAATGTTGGTCTGTTCTCCTTTGACGCAGCTTGGCCTGATAAACTTATTGAATTGCCTGGGAGATACAAAATGTCACCAAACGTCACTTTTAGACTTAAATGCAAGCAACACAATTTTAATATAAGGAAAAAAAAAATAATTCATTTAAAAAAGTGAAAAGTAAGATAATGAATCTCTTGCAAGATCATATCTTTTGTTCAAGGATGGAACAGTTAAATACAGCCATTTATGATTCTTCCTATCACTGTTTTCTGCAGTGCGCATTGGAACCTTCCATTTTTATACTTTGGCGTTTAAACTTGTAACCACTCTGCAGTTAAAACTAATACTTCTGTTCAGTGTACTGTGAAGCTGCTTCTCTGTGTCAGGAACACTCTTATCTACACTAAAATTAATGTAGGTAAGAGATTTTGAGTCATTCAAAAGTATACCTATCAGCATATTAAGAAGAACGCAAATATAAACTAATAAAAGAAACAAACCTTTGAATAAAAGAGCTATCTTTATCAGCAAAAAACCCCCAAAGAATAATAAAAAGAAGACTGATTTATAGATCGCAGTTTTCATGTTAACACATTTTTATTGCCCCCTTTGGCTCATTAAAATATAGTATATGCAATATCAAAAAATCTGAAGATACTTAATTGTCAACATAACATAAAATATATCTTCAGATATGTGTGTGTTTTATTTGCAGTTAGCGGAGAAAAACTTGAATTTAAGGAAAACCTTACATATACTGTTGATCATGCAGGAATCCACAATTCTCAACATTAGTGATGGGCGAATTTATTCGCCAAGCAAGAATGAGACGCTGGCACCGTTTCGAGTATTTTTCGCCGTTTTGCGAATTTCCCGGGAAATTTGCAAATTTTTCGCAAACGAAACGGCGCAAATTCGCCCATCACTACACAACATTGCAGATCAACAAAACTTGGTCTAGTGATGGGCGAATTTATTTGCCAGGCGCGAATTTGCAACGAATTTTCCCGTTTCGCCACCTGCGAATAAATTTGCGAATGTGCAGCAAAAGTACACGGGCGGAAATCTGCCGGCGTCGAAAAAATTTTGATGCTGGTGTCAACGTTTTTTCAAAGCATATGACGGTTCTGACGCTGGCACCAATTTTTGTGATGGCAAATTTGCCATTTCGCTGTCAATTCGCTAAATTCATGGCGAAGAAAAACGGGACAAATTCGCCGATCACTACTCAGGTCCTCTAGCTATCACACAAAAAAATAATATTCAATATATGTTTGAATAGGTGGCAGTGTCTGACCAAGTGAACCATTGCCCATTGGCATTTCATTACAATTTCAAGGGAAATGTTTTAGAAAAGATTAAGGATGCAGCTGGGTCATTAAGGTTATAATCATGAATATTTAAATCTTAGACACTGACAGGAACTTGACACCACAACCGTTTCTTTTGCTCAACTAATCCATAAACTAGTATAGACTATTGATTGACCTGGAGGCATATGTTGATGCTTTAAACTGTATTTACTTTTATATTTCCAAATGACACTCGATGGACACTTGTTTATTGAAATGCTGCTACAAAATATTGTTTATAGATGCAGAAGCCTAATGTGGTTTTATAACAACATTATTAAAAGTAACAATATATATATTGTATAAAATGTTAATTGTCTATCATGTTAATTCAGTTGGGAGCAGGTGTAACCTTGTCATGAAAGCATCTTTTAGACTCTGCAAAGAAGTGCTGCACATTTCCACAAATTATAGGCAATGTCACACATGAAATATTTATATTGTGCACACAACAATCAGCTTCCTCCTCTGATGAATGTCCAATGATGCAAATGCGATAGGAGGAACTCATGGACCACAGAGACTTTTACCTTTTAAGTTTTTTATCTTAATTTGTGAGGCGAATTAGGGCTGGCACACTGGGCTTTATGCATGCATTAGTGCTATGCATCTAGCAGTTTTCCAGCATGCAGATCATGAAAGAGTACAAATAAGGCATATTTCATGCTGCTTGGAGGAACTGAGGGGCTACTTAACCATCTATGTGCTACATGCTGTACAATATATGGAGCTTGCATAAAAGTACTATCACTCCAATACAGTGGATTCCATGGTCCAGGTTCATACTCCCTTAACATGCAAGGGGTTTAAACATTTCCTGTGTGCCTTACATTGCCCATATGATCTGTGTTTTATTAAGAAGGCCACGTATTTTTTTACAATAGACATTTTTATAAATTGCTCTAGTTAAAGTGCTGATCTGGTCACCCAAATATATATCAAATTATGAATCGCCTGACTCGGCATCTATAGTAGTTGTTTAAGTAGTTGCTGAAGATAAACAGAGAGAAAAAAAACATTTGTGTTCTTCCTATTTAAGATTATCATTTCTTTTATTATTTATTCTTCAATCCACAGATTTTTTTAAAATGAGTGGAGAGTGAGAAGTACATGAGCTATAAGGAGAAGTGTTTACAATATTTGTCAATCTGATACAGTATAATGAAAATTCTGGCTTCCCGTGCTCAAGTTTCTACCTTGCTACCCCACTGAAAGCTGCTATAATGAAGTCTGTGCCTTGGTTCCTTGTCCAACTTTATAAGTTATCTACTTTACTCAGCAAAGGCCTATTTAACCATCTTCCTAGTGATGGGAGTGTACATTATTTGCATCCAGATTGGATTATGAGGATAAGCTATTGCTATTTACTATTATTCAAAAAGTACCTGAAATAAGTACAGGTATGGGACCTTTTATCCAGAATGCTTGGAACCTGGAGTTTTCCATAATTTAGATCTTCTTACCTTACCTCAGTCTACTAACAAAATCCTTTGCTTCCAGTAGGGATGAATTACATCTTAGTTCGGATCAATTGCAATGTACGACTATTATTAAAGAGAAAAATCAAATCGTTTTAAAACATTTTAATTATTTGGATACAATTTAGTCTATGGGTGACACCATTCTGTAATTCAGAGCTTCTTGGATAATAGGTTTCCAGATAATGGATCCCATACCGGTAGTGCTTTGTAGGCTGTTGAATAAGCCAATAGAATGGATCTGACAGAACTCATTCCTGGGATTTCCTTACAAATCTCTTCTTGCTTCTTATGAAGATGATGTCATTGTATTACATATATATTGGTCATGGTGCAGTGTTATGTCAAATCTCTTGAACTTGATGGATGGATATATATATATATATATATATATATATATATATATATATATATATATATATATATATATATATATATATATATATATATATATATATATATATATATATATATTAGCCTTAACAACTATCATGTTATGTTATATGATCAAATGAAAAGAGACGGTATATCCGTTTTGTCTTTTTCCGGAACTGTATACAACTGTGTTCAAATACTGAAAATATAGGGCAGCAAAGACCCTGAGGGATTAAAATGCCAACATGATCAGATGTTGGCAAAGCTTTTGGCATGAGGAGAGTGTGGATTTCAAAACCTGCTTTATATCAAAATAAATTATCGTCTGGCTTGTGGTACAATGCTTAAAGCATTCATGTATCATGGTGGCGCAAGGGTGAATGGTTGGTATACACTGAAATTCTGAGGCTTATGAGATGATGGTGAGAGCAGGTCTTTTGTTGATAAACTTTAATAGATGCTAACTATCAAAGTCTGACATCTTTATTCACACAAGCTTGTGCTATATAATTATATGCTGGTTTTATAATACTGTTATAATATTTTTTATAATAAAAACTCAGTGCTGTAACTTAGGCAACGGTGCACCATGTGGTTTCAATCTCAATGCTGACTTAAAAGGTACTAATGTTAAAATGTTTGACAGCATAGGTTGAACGTTCTTTTTTAATAACGCTATGATTCATACAAAGAGCAGTGTGATGATTTTTCTAGCAGATCCCATCACTCGTCATTAGATATACTCCTTGTTAATATTCCTCTCAATAAAATGATGTGGAGTACCAAAATATTTGACTTCTCTTTGAGAGAACGTTTCTAATTTCCTTTTTATAAATGTTTATGGCAGGAAGCCCAATTTTTTTTTCATGTCAGCGAAGGAGGATAACGGTTTAGTGATATCACTTATCAATTCTGGCAGAATGTGGGGTTTGAACCATAAATATTTTCAGTACCAACTATACATGTTACTATTCTTCTCTTGCTACTTTTCAAGAATTTAGGTTAGCTTTAAATAGAAATTATCATTTGCCAAGACAACGCATTGCTAGTTAATAACACACACAATGCAAATGCAAAAGTACAAAAACCAGATAAGAGGATATTTGTATTTCACAAGCATTTTAATGCATGAAACGTTGCCTTTAAATCAAAAGGAATGGCAATCATTTATTATAAAAGCCACTGTATTTCTTGAAATCTAGAATTAATTATAATCCATATGATTGCTGTGCAGATTCAGTCAGCAGTGATATGTCTAATCTATTATGGGATTTTATGCCCCTGGAAATCCTAAACTTTCAGCATATCAACTTTCGTGCTGGACTAATCCAGGGTCAAAGACATCAATTTTATATTTAGTAGCAGAGAATGATTTCTTTACTATGCTTTCCAATGATGAATATCTAGCAATTACTAAGATCCATAATTGCTTCAGTTGTTTTCTTCATAAAAAGCCTAGTTGTGTTATTAGGGTAATCCTTTGTTGTATATGTTCTCTGTGTATTATATGCTATCTGTTCTAAGCAATTCAGGCTTTCCACTATATTTTATTTATTATACAGTATAATGATAAAACCCTCTGAAACTTTTCATTCAAGATAGGGTCAGGGTCGGACTGGAGCATTGGGAGTCCACCAGGTGCCCCCTCTGGCAGTAACTGAGGGCCCCTTCCCGACTTCCAAATCAGAAGCTCTAGCCCCCTCTGAACTAGACACACTTTAGGGGTAGAAGAACAGGGGAGCAGGTTTGGGCCAGTGGAGACCCATGAGGGCCGGGGCAAGTTCAACCCTGGATAGGGTGCAGACGCAGGATGAGAAAGAGTTGGATGGGAGAAGAGATAAGAAGTTGATCTTTTTAGACACAGTAAAATCAACCTACTCGATGAGTCTCAATTTGAGTCTGGACTTTGGGGACATCTCCTCCGATGGGTGCCTGCTGCTTGAGCTCCTCATTTTTCAGCTGTAGCCAAGCAAGAAGCTCTTGCAGGGAGTCATGCAGTCGTTTCCAGTGCTCTGTGCTTGCTTCTAAATGAGACCTGGAAGACATTGCCCACCACATTATTGTCACGAGGCAAAATTCATGGCTGATGTAAAAACTTGCTTAATAAATAAAACTGTCACTTTTCTGCAAGAAATAATAGTAAATGTATTCTCTCATTCTTAATCAGCACTTGTTGCTGCTCAAATCTCTTTTTGCTATTACAATGTTGCAGCAATTTGAATAAATCCCATTAAGAGGAACATAAATTAAATAATCGCATAGGCTTCCAGTTTTCGTTAGCAAAAGGTCCCTAGGTATAAATATTGATCCCAGTGCATTAACTTCTCAAGATTTGTTTATAAATGATACATTTCATTTAGCTGCTCTTTAGTCATGCTTGATTATTAGTAACTGGACTGCTTTCATTAAATCTATTTCTTTCACCATGCTACACTCTACACTCATAACCAAGTGGCTCCAACTTGGGATGGGAAAATAATGTCAGCCTTTTGATGCTGTATAAAGTTCTCCTTTTACCCTCACATGTTGTCTGCCCCAAAGTGTTGGTACCAATGGACAGTAAAGATAAGCCAAAAGTCCTTTTAAACATAGTTTGATACCAAAAATGTATTTCTCTGCAAAAAAAAATTCTCTTGCAGATCGACATTTTAGGTATTTATCATTTTTTTCTATAATATTCTCAGCTGAGTTTTTTGTATGAAAAATTGTGAGTACATGTATGGGATCCATTATCCAGAAAGCACCGAATTAAGGAAAGGCCATCTCCCATAAACTCCATTATAATCAAATAATCCAGATTTTTCAAATTGATTTCCTTTTTTAATGTAATACTAAAACAGTACCTTGTACCTGATCCAAACTGAGATATAAAGAATCCTTATTGGAAGCAAAACCATCCTATTGGTTTTATTTAATGTTTACATGATTTTCTAATTGACTTAAGGTATGAAGATCCAAATTACTGAAAGATCCAATGTCAAGAATTTTCAAGTTGCTTTCGACTTATCCCTCTTGCTTTGGTTAATGCAGCATGTTGCAAAATTGTGACCATAGACGATCAGATTTTACCCTTGTATCCAACGTACGATCAGCCGTCACAATCTTCCGACCTGCCACTAACTTTTCAGATTAAGTAAAGGAGCAAAAGAACAAATCAGATGATATTCTGCCGCTGTGACAGCAATCATACGAAAGTTATGTCCGAGAAGTAGCAGTGACAGGTCACCCATTTATATTGTCAGATATGCAATACATACAAAGAAATTATCGTTAACTGACAGAAATCATTTAACCTATCTGATCAACTAAACGACCAATCTCCATGGTATGAAAAATGGCGGGATGATCCACACATGGTCAGAAAATTGTACGAAACTTCTTTCTTCTTTCTTCTCTATATCTTTGTGTTTATGGACAGCTTTAGTCTTCTACATACTCATACATGTACCATGACAAAAGAAGATAATGTGATCAGCTGCTGTCCTATACTTAAAGGGCATGTAAAGTCTAAAATAGAATAAGGCTAGAAATGCTGTATTTTGTATACTAAATATAAACATGAACTTACTGCACCACAAGCCTAATCAAACAAATGATTTATGCTTTCAGATTTGGCTACAGGGGGTCACCATCTTGTAACTTTGTTAAACATCTTTGCAAGACTAAGACTGTGCACATGCTCAGTGTGGTCTGGCCTTCTTAGGGATTGTCATAAAAAAAGCTGCTTGAGTTCTGCATGGCTGGGAAGTAAGGCGGGGGCTCCCCCTGCTGTTCATAATTATGATTGTTTCCCTGCTCAGCAGTTAGGGACCATCTGACAATTCCTATCCACAGCAGTAAATGAAGGGAGAATTTCACTGCATACAGTCTGGTTTCTTATAAAAACGGTACACATTTTTTAATTAAAGTATTTTGGAGATAGGTTTCTTTTTCATTAAAGAAAGTAAAAATGGGATTTTATTTTTTGCCCTTTACATGCCCTTTAAGGTGTCAGCAACATGTGTTACAACTTCACTATAAAAGTACACAAGAATCTGGGAAATACAACTACAGTGAAAGCTAACAAAAATACACAAAAACACAAGAACATGGCAGATGTACTAAAAAAAATAGAATATTTTGCTAAGTTCAGGACCATATTATAATTAAAGTTTTTTACAATTTTAAATATGAAGCAGATATCTGTTCTAAGATATGGATAATCTTGATGTAGTAGTCCACCTAGATTTTATTTTTGGCTGCCAGGTTTCATGACCACTACCTGGAATCTGCCAGAAGAGGAGGTTGGTAAGAACAGGCCTTTCTATAACATACTTAAAGGGATACTGTCATGGGAAAAAAAAATTTCAAAATGAATCAGTTAATAGTGCTGCTCCAGCAGAATTCTGCTCTGAAATCCATTTCTCAAAAGAGCAAACAGATTTTTTTATATTCAATTTTGAAATCTGACATGGGGCTAGACATATTGTCAATTTCCCAGCTGCCCCAAGTCATGTGACTTGTGCTCTGATAAACTTCAGTCACTCTTCAATCACAATCTGCTGTACTGCAAGTTGGAGTGATATCACCCCCCTCCCTTTCCCCCCCAGCCAAACAAAAGCACAATGGGAAGGTAACCAGATAGCAGCTCCCTATCACAAGATAACAGCTGCCTGGTAGATCTAAGAACAACACTCAATAGTAAAAACCAATGTCCCACTGAGACACATTCAGTTACATTGAGAAGGAAAAACAGCAGGCACAAGTCACATGACATGGGGCAGCTGGGAATTTGAAACAATGTCTAGCCCCATGTCAGATTTCAAAATTGAATATAAAAAAAAACTGTTTGCTCTTTTGAGAAATGGATTTCAGTGCAGAATTCTGCTGGAGCAGCAATATTAACGGATTCATTTTGAAAAAAAAATTTCCCCATGACAGTATCCCTTTAAGGGCACATTTACTAAGCTCGAGTGAAGGATTCGAAGTAAAAAAAAAACTTCGAATTTTGAAGGGTTTTTTTGGGTACTTTGACCATCGAATACGTCCTTCAACTATGACTTTGACTTCAATTCAAACGATTCAAACTAAAAACCCTCAAAATTCGACCATTTGTAAATGTGCCCCTAAAAGTTAACTTAAATGTAAGTTCCCCTTTTACTCTTACTGCTTGGCTTGTTGGATATGTAGATAGCTGCTGTAATATAAAAAGTCTTGTGAGTAGAAACACACACACACCAAACAAATCAGAAAGAGTGAAGTTCATGGTGTGTTACAAACAAAAATGGACAATTATTTTCCTTTGCTCTCTGTTCCCAAGTTTCTATGACGGATCAAGTGACATTCTTCCTAAATTCAGTTTTAATATTGCCTAGCAACCTTTCATATTTACTATTTCCAGGCCCAAAGGATGTGGTCTTATTTCAATGGAAGCATATTCAAATAGCAACAAAAATTGGATTGTGCGGATCATACAACACAAACAACACTCTAAGAGCTCAAGGGTTCCCATTGTGATCAGCATCAAAATGCATAATGAAGTATTGCCTAAAGAATCCCACACACGTCATTCTGACACCAAGCACCAGAAATTACAAAATCCTTTAAATACGATAACAAAATGCGCACTCGCAGTTCCATGTTTTTTGCCTCACTGCACACAACTGCACTAAGCACATGATCTGAACTATGGAGAGAAAATCCTGTATTTTGGGTAAAAAAAAAAATTTGCATTCACTTTACACAATGCACCTTGTTATTTTCATAATTATAAATGTTACAGTATTTAAAATATTAAAAAATACTTTCACACTGCAGTCAAGGGTTAACAAATACATCATAGTCATTTTTAAGCTACTATCCTATACATTCATTAGCGTTTTATAATCATATTATTTCCTAACTGAAGGACATATCCTAGTATTTGACCAATCCTACTGTTTCTTTTATTTCTTATGGCGACATTTAGCTATAGTCTGCACTATTTTGCTATAACACTGACACACATCACAGAAAATAAAATGGTACTTTCACATTTCTCAGACACAAAGTTGTGTACAACATTACATGAAAACCAAGATTAAAAGTTACTGTATGTTGCATTCTATTTAGAAGAAATGTTACCACTTTCCATTTAGGAACCCTATCTTTTGTATTAGCAACGTGTTTGAGTTCAGAGAGAGACTAATAAGAACTCTTGGGTTTTTACTTCCCCATTTCCCAGTTCGAACAAATAAATAGTGTGTGATCACACTGGGATTCTCTTTAACAATTTAGTGGCAGATCGATTAAAATGAAGCTCAAAGTTGTTTCTCTTTAATTACGCATAGACAGTAGATCCTAGTTTATGTGCTTTGTTATAGAAAAGAAAAAAATTCTAACATTTATTGAAAAGAATAAATATTTCTCTTAACGATTCATTTACATATGGTTTGTTTCATAAAAACGAACTTACATGAATGCTTATTTTATGACACATTATAGAGAGCTTGTAAGGGCATTTACTGTTAGAAAAAATTTAGGTTTTTGAAAGAAGCTCTGGGAATACAGCTCAGTAAAATTTTATTGGGTATTTTCTGGCTGGTTTTTAAGATACCATAAATGAAGCAGTTCTATTATGCATGACAGAAACTGGTGAGGCCAGCATCCTGAAAAACAAGTAGGTACTTGAGAATACAACATGCTTAACAGTCCTAAATCATAGGAAATTGATCCAACTATAATTTTGAGAGAAGAAGCATATTTTGTATTTTTTTATTTTATTTAATAGGAATGCAAAAGAAGCATAACTATCCCTTAGAGGCTCCTTCACGTATAATGACTGGATTCTATATCGGTTTATCTTGTGCCAATGGTTTCTCATAATTCATTTTAAACACATGCTTCTAACAAAACATTCTCACCTTTACAAATATTTTTGAAGCCTCATGGAAAATTGTATCTTCATATTCTATGGCTTCTCCTGCCTCAGGTGGCAACAGCCCCAGTATCAGCCCTGCATACAAGTCATACAAATGTACTGAGTTTGGCTACGGCAGACAACCTTAAACCGATATGATTTTTTTTTTAATGCACAAACTCTGTGTTTGGTAGTATGCTCAGATCAAAAACTGATATTATTTTATCACTTATCTTATTTGAGTTACATGTGCCAAATTTTAACTGACTCTGCATTCTACTCTTGCTTTGTGGTATAAGCTATTTTATTAATGGGGTCAATGTGCCATATAGTGAAGGTGTCACTTTCTTTTTTTGTGATCACTGTGACAGAATCATTATGTTATATAGTACTTGTTATATAGTACTAGAGGTACTGTGTGATACATTGCTGGGGACTGGGGCATTACATAGTTACATAGTTGCATAGTTAAAACGGGTTGAAAAAAGACAAAGTCCATCAAGTTGAACCCCTTCAAATGAAACCCAGCATCCATACACACACCCCTCCATCCAGGCCCGGATTTGTGGAAAGGACACCTAGGCCCGGGCCTAGGGTGGCAGGATTTTAGGGGGAGGCATGCTGCCCAACCACACCCACATTGGTTCAAAAACACTGGGAAAGTGCTGGAGATACAATCATTTTTTAAATTTCCCCATTGATGATGAAAATTTGCATGAATAAAGGGGAGGGGACAGGGGCGACGAACGTCAGTGGGCCTAGGGGCGCTCTCTATGTAAATCCGGCCCTGCCTCCATCTATACTAACTATAGCGTTTATCACAATAGCCTTTGATATTATGTCTGTCCAATAAATCATCCTAGCCACTCTTTGCTGGGACCATGGTGTTTTGAAATGTTTTTCCTTAAAAGTGGGACACACACACACACACACACACACAGGGCTACAGCATCATATATTGCTAGGGTAACTGTTATAATATATTAAGGTCAATAAGTCATATATTGCTGGGGTCACTTTGTCATGAAATTCTATAGCCACTGTATTATGAAATGCTCTAAGTTACCATTTCTCCATCTGTTTTAAGACACATCAACCACTGGCCTGAAGATCAAAAAATTGTATAAAAATCTTTGTAATCCTTTCCTCTGAATTTATTTATTTTCTCAAATTGTCATTACTGGGTGATTGTGAATTATTACCTGTGTTAAACTCATTATTTTGTAAGTGATTGCAGCTGTAAATATATTGGCAATATTATTTTATATGCAAAAAGAAATTACCGGTAAGCCATTATTTCTTCAAGTATTATTTTATATTCATATACCATGCCTGATGACACCATGCCATGACTAGCATTCAATTCAAAGAGTTAAAGCCCAGTGTTACCAGTGCTTGCTGCCTATTCCTAAGCTCACTCTGTCTATTTTTTGTGTACACAATGAGATTCCTGAACTTTTGCACTTGACTTTGGACTGGTTATGAATGCCCTTAAATGATGCCTGTCCTGACCTCTTCCTGGACTTTTATCTCAAGCTCATTAAGTTACTTGGTACTTAAGTTACTTCTGCCAGCCTTGCCTGCCTTGTTTAACTTGTAGTTGTAGTCTTAAGGGGACCTAGACCACTCTAGCCTTTACTTTTTTATTCTTATGGAAACTTTTTTGGTTTGCCATTGGTGATGCTGCTTTTCAGAGATGTTTGTTAATAATTTATCTGCAGTCTCCTTATCCAGCCAGTTGAACATGCATTGTATGGCTTGAGGGCAATAATCTGCATGTTACACCCTGCGACACAAGGTAGTAAAGTACAGTAGAAAATACAGAATTCTCAACATAAAGGAGTAGCATGGAAATAGGATCGCCTGTGTTGGGTGTAGGGTTAGTTGTGGGGTGGGACTTTTACAGTTTGCAGCACAGCAATACTCAAGGACCATTCCAAGTGACAACAACAGTCAGTAATGTTGGTGATATTCAAGTGCCTTGAATATTGTGATTCCTAAGAAAATATATATTACAATTTTGATTAAAGGGATTTTGTCATGGGAAACCCTGTTTTTATCAAAATGCATCAGTTAATAGTGCTGCTCCAGCAGACTTCTTCACTGAAACCTATTTTTAGAAAGAGAAAAAAGATTTTTTTATATTTAAATTTGAAATCTGACATGGGGCTAGACATGATGTCAGTTTCCCAGGTGCCCCCAGTCATGCGACTTGTGTTCTGATAAACTTCAGTTACTCTTTACTGCTACACTGCAAGTTGGTGTGATATCACCCCCTCCCTTTTCCTTCCAGTAGTCTATCAACAGAAAAATGGGAAGGTAACCAGATCACAGCTCCCTGACACAAGATAACAGCACCCAGATAGATATGAGAATAGCTCTCAATAGTATAATCCAAGTCCCACTGCAACTCCTTCAGTTACACTGAGTGAGAGAAACAATAGCGTATCTGAAAGCAATTCCATCATGAAGTGCTGGCTCTCTCTGAAAGCACATGACCAGGCACATTGACCTGAGATGACTGCCTAAACAGCAAATATTACAGCTAAAACAATCCAGTTGTTGGTTCATGAATATAATTTTATATGGTAGAGTAAATTATATGCAGTGTAAACTAAGTAATTTATAAATAAAAACATAAAAATCCATGACAGAATCCCTTTCAGTATACTGTATATCTACCAGGTGTGAAAAAAGGATATCAGATTTCATATTTTTTACCTGATGTTAAGGGTTTTTTTCCTTAGCTCATTCCACCTAATATTCATGTTATCAAGTCTTCTCTGTAACAATACCCCATCATCTGATCCTTCCAAAGATCTGAGCATTTTCTGTCCATTCTCATCCAAGGAATGAAAAACCTCTGTGTGTCCATCAATTTCAGCTTGCAAGTTCTGTAAGACGGCAATGAAAGCAAACATAATTTTCAAATTCTGTAGGAGAGGGCAGAAGCAAATATTTCAAAAGTCTTCTGAGAAATAAGGTCCAGTACCCTACAGAATCTACATCAGGATAACAGTCAAATAACAAATACAGATGTTTCCAGAATCATTAGCTGAATTTATCTATAAAGAAGCAGTATAATTGCAGTATATAATTAATGGTATTGTTTTGTGATATTATTCTGCAGGAACTGTGGATCAGTTATCTGTATAATACGGACTCTATTTTTGTGATATTTTGAGAGAGCGACTCTATTTTCATCACTGTTCATACAGGTCACAGAACTCCAATATGACTTCTATAAGCATTTTCCATTGTAGTAACAGTATGTTTTATTTTTGAGGTATTCTGTGAGAGCACATGTATTATCAATCTAGAAATTGCCTGTCTATGGGCTGCTATGGGCATTCTATTTACAGCACACACACCTGGTAGTGCAACTATCTCTTTAAATCTGAAAGGCACTGATTACATTAGTATCAATAAAATATGTAAAATAGTTGTTCTGCATGATCAATACAAATGAAAAAAGTTGTACTAAATTTCATTTGAGCATCACATAATAGTTATAGCATTTATGTATATTTATGTATAGTAACGTATGTGTGAAGAGCAGAATTTAGGCATACAAATAGATCTTGTGTATTAATCAGCATAGATAAAAATGTCAAATAATTACATGCAAAAAAAGGCAATAAATCCACTTAATTAATATCAAACATTTTACAATTTCATCTGTTGTGCTGTTTATTACAGTATCTCTTTTGTTCTGCCTCAAAAGTTATTTGCAGGATTACGATTATCTCAATAAAAGTAATTTCATATCCAATTAGTAATACCTCTGTGAGAAATCATTTACATTATGCTTGTGAAATTATATATATCGTTGAAGTTCATGCTAAAATCATTTTAAATGCAAATTGGAATCCATATCAATAAGTTCCTACATATAACAGAGTAGCATTGTTTTAGAGCAAGTAGAGTTATTTGTTAAAGAATACACAAACACAATGAAACTGGTTAGAAAGATTAAAGTCTAAATGTCTTTTACAGTTCTGACCTTTACTTTATATTTCTTCCTGTGCAACATTGCTTTGAGGTTTGTATCATCAGTTGTTTTGGATGACACTTGTCAGATAATCAACTCACTGCTGAAGCAAAGCTAAAATCCCAAACCATGTTAACTTCGCCCTCTCAAAACCACTAGATTTAAAGAGAAAAAAAATTCTGAAAACAAACAGCCACTTTGTATTGTAGCAATGCACTGGTCACCTCCCTGTTGTAGGGTGAGCTCAGTATAGAGTACATTTTGTAAAGGCACCATTAATTCTTTAACCATTTGCTAAATGACAGTATAAAGTGGTGATCATGCTGGGTATTGTTCATTTCTGGATTGCAAGCTTCGACTTAGGCTAATGAGTTAACATTGCAAGATATAACAAGAACATAGCTGTATTTCAATCCTCCCCTGTGAAGTACATGTGCCAATTTCTGCCAAGGGACATTTTTTCACAGGCTGACTGGCATTCCTCTCTGCCTACATTCTGAATAGGATCTTTGTGCATTTGAAGTTGTGTGCTTCTATTTGGGAGCTGTATTTTCCATGCCTTTTTGTTTTGCTGGCATACATTTGCAGATTAAATGTGATAAAGCATGCATCAGTTTTCACGCAGTTCTGATTATTTATAATTGTAATCCCTAGAGTTTGCCCTATATTAACCATTTCCCTGCTGCATAATTACATGGCTCTGGGAATAACTCATTACCAGGCAAACCACTTTTCCTACTGACTTCTATATAACCCCAAAACATAGTTCTTAATTATCTGCAGGCTGTTAACTCCTTTGCAAACAAGGCATGCTTTTTATGTGTTTAGAAAGCGTTACAACAGCTTTTTCTGGTTTTTTTTATAGGTATCTGCAGCTTAAACAATGTGTTAAGCATTGCAGTGGGGGTCCTAAATAGTGGCCCTTGCATGTGCAAAGGTAGTAGACCGTCATTGTAAACCAGACTGAGATTTGATGAATGCTCATTAACTGCCACTGATACCCACATATCAGAGTCTGACCATGTTTGAACAAACTGCATATGTAATTTTGTAGTATATACAGTATATATAAAACTTCTTGTGTTGCCCTGAAGCTTTTGTAGAGGAAAAAGTCTATGATATCCTATTGGGACCCAGACAAAGGGTAGTAGGAGTTTCTCACCTATCAGTGCAGAGTAGTTGAGCTCATTGGCACCATCTTCTGGATCTTCGGATTTCTTTGGATAGTCTTCTGCAATTTCCGGCACTTTTGGTGCATGCATAGTTGGTACGAACCAAAAGACTCTCTGGTACTCCAACTGCGCATGCACCAATACAGCGCTCTATTACAGATGAAGACTGGCGATCCAGAAGATGGCGAAGGATGAGAAGGTGAAAAATATTTTAGGGACATTTTCAGGGCTATTGAAGTATGAGGAGGGGAAACACAGAGGAGGGGACTATCTATGTTAGTAGGTGGAGCTTTTCTTAATTGGGGGTTGAGTTCTCCATTAAAAGAAGTGTTTATGTTATTGGCCACAGAGGGCTCATTCCTTCATCTTTCTGCCCACCAAAGGCCTAAATTAAGCTTTCCAGTTTAAGGTGCAGATTTACTAAAGGGCTAATTGTCGCCAGTAACCCCTTCACACCCATCGTTAAACTTCGCCAGGCGCAACTGTGTTCAGACTATGCTAATTTACTAAAATGAGGAGTTTTGTTGTGGGCGCCGAACGCTGGTGACTTTTCGCCAGGGTTACTTTGGCAAAGTGAGCATTTGAAGATGCGCTACCATTCCTTTCTGCCTAGTGAAACTTCGCTAGGGGTCTTGCTCTCAGGTCAATTTGTATAGGGCAGGAAATTTAAAGTTGTATGGACGTCTTTTTGTTAAATGTTGGTGCATATATTTACACGTTTTAAAACACATGTCCAGGGAACCTTAATAAAGACAATTGAGTTATTCTAATGCCCTACACATGTGCCCACTGTAAAAGTAATGTTCCATATGTTTGCAAATGTATTGGGAAAACCGGTTACCCAAAAAAAGTTAAAAAAAAAAGGCTGAAAAAAGGATAAGACACCAGCGTTTTTTGGACTTGCATTTTCGCTCACAGACTGAGGAAGATCTAGCTATTTTAATGCACTTCGCCTAGTCTGCAGTGTTGAAGACAACTCTGGTGAAAGAGGTAACGTTCAGTAAAATCTGCACTTTAGTGCATTTGTGGAGTAACGACCGTTCACCAGAGTAAAAAGTCCATGATAACTATGTTGCTTTAATATTTTGTTTCCAGTACATGGACGTGATAAAAGTTCAATTCGAATTTCAATTTATTCAATTTTTAAAGTAACAAAGGTTTTAAGCTTCTGGCATAGTGTCGTTTCCAGGCAGAATAAACTCACTGGGGCAAATTCACTAAGATGCGAAGTTGCGCCAGGCGCAACTTCGCCGCACTTCGCCGCACTTCTCCAGGCGAAGTTTCGCCAGGGCTCCGCAAATTCACTAAAATCCGAAGTTGCCCACAGGGGTAGCGTAAGGTTGCGAAGTTGCGCTAGCGTTGATTCGCTATATAAAGCGAAGTTACGCTAGCGAAGGCTAATTTGCATATGGCGCGAAATTCAAATTTCAATGGAGGAACACGTATCTGCACTACAAATGCTTAGAAAACCTTCAAATCAGCAAATAAAAATTTTATTTTGCCCTACACATGTGCCCACTGTCTAGGTAAGTTGCCATGAGTCAGGAAATGTAGGGGGGAGGAAGGGGAGCCCCAAAAAATTTTCGATCTTTTTCAGCCTATCAGCCATCATGTAGAAAACACGCCAGCGGTTTTTTTGGGACTTAGAAAAAAAATTGACTTTTTTTGAAACAATCCCTATCTACTCTATTGCGCTTCGCCAGGTCTGAGGTGGCGAAGGAAGTCTAGCGTAAAAGTTAGCATTCAGTACACTGCGCAAGTTAGTGAATTTGCGTAGTTTCATCGCTAGCGAACATTCGCCTGGCGTAAGGTTGCGAAGTAACACTAGCGAAACTACGCCAGCGTTCGTTAGTGAATTTGCGCAGTAGCGAAAATGCCAAACGCTAGCGAATTAACGCTAGTGTTCGGCGCTTCGAGGCTTAGTGAATTTGCCCCACTGAGTTTACTTTTATGGGCTGTATTTTAAATGGGTCTGTTGGTTCATTTAACTGACTCCAAGGTTAACAAAAACATCTGCCCAATGTTTATAAAGAACTGTGTGCCCAATACACTTTCTCTTTTATTTGACAGAAAAGAGAAAAATATTTGCTGTTACTTTACAATAGTGTTGGACTGGGACACCAGGGGCCCACCCAAAAACCTTAGATCAGTGGCCCACCCTTAGTACTATTATTCTTCCTCTCCTCACTCAACCTCGATTCTCCTAGTCTCTTTAGTTTACATACTATAAACTATTTAGCCTCTTTTTTCTCATAGAAATAGGGAATGGTCATGAAATAGACCAAATGTTTAGCAGCATGAGGGCCACTGACACCTGGGCCTACCCGGTGGGCCAGTCCGACACTGTTTTACAAGGTAGTGCACACAATCTGCTTCCGCCCGCACTTCTTCGTGCTACAGTGCCCCAATAATTAAAAGTGAAGTGGCTGCCTGGTCACATGGCAGTGCAAGAATATTTAAATAAGCAGCAGGTGGATAGGGGGAATTTTCAAGCTATAGAGGAAGCTCGTCCTGGCACCCCTTTTCCCCGAGCCCCCCCTCAACTGTGGGATCTGCTTCCCCTATAATTACGCCACTGATTTGTCAGTAGGAAACACTCTGTTATTGTATTGCTGCTTTTATTGCCTCAGTGCCTATTGTACAAAGAAAGTACCTTTCTTTTTCATCAAACCTTCTGTTCATGGTTAAGAAACACTGGTGCCCATTTCTTTTTATTCTGTCACAGTACCTAAAGTTAGAGTTCAGCAACAACGCCTTTTATCCAGACTTATCAGCAAGGGCTCTACTGAGAGAGAGAGTGACAGTGTAACAATGCTCTACTGTTCAGCAGTTGTAGTTTTGAATCATTTAATCCCCCTCTTCTACCTGTTATACTAACTTTTTTATTTATCAACTGCAAAATGGATGCAGTTAATAATATAATGCTATCTGTTCTTTGCCGACCTATTAAAATCATCAGAAAGCTTGAGGCAGAAAAGAGCTACAAATGGGATATGAACCTACTGAAAGAACAATCACCATTTTTGAAAAGGACAGGAGGAGTAATGAGAGCTTATGCACTTATTGCCAGATAGTAAATTGTTAGCTTCACAAATTATTATGGAAGAACAAATTTCTATGCAGTCGCAATCGATGTGCTTGCACTTTGACTTTAAATCACATTTCTGCTGTCAGAATTGATGGAATCAAATAAAACCGCATTAACCCATCTGTTTATAAGTAAAAAAAGCTTCTGTGAAATGTGATAGACATTACAGTTAGGGGCAGATTTATTAAGGGTCGAATTGAAAATTCGAATTTTCGAATCTTTTTTATGGTTAAAACTGTCAAATTCGACTAGGGAATTATCCAAACTTGATTTGAGTTTTTTAAAAAATTAAAATTTGATTTTCGAGATTTATCATACTCTGGCCCTTTAAAAATTCAAATTCGACTATTTGCCACATAAATATTGTCAAACTACTGTTTAAGGCAATGGCAGAGGTCCAGGGATCAATTTGGAGATGTTTGCACCCTTTCTAACATTCAAGTTTTTTTCAGAGAAAAAAAAATTGATTTGAGTTTTCAGGGCGTTTAAATTCTTCTGCGTTTTAATAATTCGATTTTATTAATAAATTTTGCCAGGTCGAATTTAATGGAGTTTAAGAAAACTCAATTCAAAATTTGACCCACGTGCAATTTAGTGATACAGAATAGTGATGGGAGAATTTCTCCTGTTTCGCTGAAAAATTTGTGAAACGGTGAAAAATTAGCAAAACGCAAGTCAATGGGTGTCAGAATTATTTTGATGTGCGTCAATTGTGACGCCTCTGACAATTTTTATACACGTGACTATTTTATCCAAATGCATTAAAGTCAATTTGACGTGCAACAATTTTTCTGGCGCCGCCAAATTTTTGCCGCAGTTTCACAAATTTCTTCTCCAGCAGCAAAACACAGACATTCACCTCAAATTCACGCCTGGCAAATTTATTCGCCCATCACTAATACAGAATACATACACATACAGTATTTGTAATACAGGCTTGCTCCTAGGAAGCTGTGTTATCATGTCATGATAACGAAAGTTAGGTTTCAAGATCATGTGAACTTGCAGTCAGTGTACACAAGCAATGTGCATTTACTAGATGTAGCCTTGATTTTTCAAGTGATCTGCCAAACGTCAACTAAATGAGAAGGTATTGTGGCTCTCTAGAGCTGGTTTAATGATCGTTAGGATTAAACAATGGCACAGTAGCTCAGTGATTAGCACTTCTGCCGTACAGCACTCAAGTCTGACCTGGGCATCTGCAAGAAGTCTGTATGTTCTCCCAGGGTCTGTGATAGTCCTCTTACAGGCCATATACATACACACACAGGCAGATTAACTGGCTCCTGATGAAACCTAGTGTGAGAATGTGACTGGCTATCTAGATTGTAAGGCCTGATGGTGCAGGTTCCAAATGATGACCTATGACCCAGCTCATCAGGCCATCTTGTTCCAGAACTGATTTAAAGATTCCATTACAGAGAACTAGTACTTTAAGCATCTCATTAATTCATGGCATTTATTTTAATGCAATGCTCATCTTCCCTGAGCTTAATGATTTATTTTGGTATTAGAGCTAAACTCTAACAACCCATGGCACAGAATGAATGTCAACTGCTTAAAGGATTAAACACAGTCTGATGAATTGACACACTAATCAAAGGACCAAATGCCCTGATAAATGTGCCAATACATTACAACACTTTTCTGCAATATGGGTGCTCCTGTTGGGTGCTCACTAGTTTAAACATATCATATTTCTAAGAATTAATCTGCAAACAAGATATAATCACCATTAAACCACTTTTCAGCTCACACAAAAGCTATTGTGCATAGGTCTGCTGTAGCTTTCAGGTATGATTGCACCAGCATTCTCAATCTAGAAGGAGAATGCTCTGCTGAAGTGATTATGTGCTTAGGTTATCATTTTTATCATACTTTGGGGGTCATTTATAAAGTTCGCGCAGCGCATATTTTTCGCAAATGGTTGTATTGCGCATGTTTTTTGCTGAGCGCTAATATATTGCACTGCTCTGCCCGTCTTTCCGGTTTTTGCGAAGTCGCAGTGTGAATAAATTTTCGCAAATGGCGCGCAAATGAGACAGTAGTTTGCGCGAGCGCACCCAATGTGCGAGGTTGTTGTGCGCGAAAATAGCGTTAAATTCGCAGTTTGCAAAACTGTTTTGCGAATATTTTATCCGCCACCAAAGTTGTGGCGTAATTGAGTCGCAGAGTGTGCGCATAAAGATTCGCAATTTGCGAATTGTGACATATTTATAAAGCCCCTTTAGATATTCGCATTGTGAATAAAAAATTCGCAATTCTGTATGCACCCTCTTATTCAGCTTTATAAATATAACCATGCGCAGGGCAAATATATTCACTTTGCGAACCAATCTGCCCTGCGCGAAGTTTATAAATGACCCCCACTATATCTGTTTCTTGCTTTTCTGAAAAATTAACTATAACTATCTCCAAAGTAGTCCATTTTTTTGCATAAAGAAAACAATTAGTTGTAAGCATTTGGATTTTGCTACATTAAAATCTAGAGGGATAACAGAGGGAAATCTAGAGGGATATCAGAATTATATCGGATGAAGTTGTAAATTCAATCTGTTAATTGTGTTCTGTGATTATTTGTGGCCAAATTTATAGCTATGAATGAACACATTAAAGGGGAACTCCGGCTTCAAAAATACAATTTGATGAAGAAGCCTACATAACATCGAAACCCCTAGAATACCCATCATACAGTAGTTACCTATTTCTACAAAAAGTATGAATAAGTGCTGAAATCCAGCTGTTTAACAGTTCTTCATTTGAAATCCTGGCAGGGAAGGAGGGACTAAAACATTGATGTTACAAATTGTAACAACTTCTCCACAGTTTACAGACAGCATGCTGGAACTACATAACCCACAATGCATTGCACTGTGATGTTCCTTCCCTTATTGAAATAATGTGTGCAGTGAATTCTGTGGTTTGAAGGATGCAGTCTAAGGACAGCTGGCTGTTGATACTAAGTAACAGTAGTTAACCAGCTCAGCAAAGTAGTCAGAAAGATCAGCCGGAGAGCAGGGGGCTAGGCTTAGGGAACTGCCAGAAACCATTAAATTCATGAAAAGTCTGCATATTTTTTTAATTGATGTATATTGCAAAGTTGCTTGAAATTATGTTTACTTTTCAAAAAGCTTAAGTTATGGTTTTGTGGAGTTACCCTTTAACATTTTTAATCAATAGTCCCATTCTATGGAATTACAAGTGACCTTTCCAAAGGCATATCAAGCAAACTCTAGCCCTCTCCCACCCTGCTAAAAAAAATCTTTGGAGGGGCCCAGCACACACAAGCTGCCCCCACTTGCACCAAATCCCACCCTTGTAATGTGGCAGTTGCCTGGTCACATGGCAATGGAAGAATATTGGGTAGGAAAAATTTTTAGAGGAAGCTGCACCCCACAGTCTGGGACCTCTTTTCCCTCACCTCCACATGACCACTGGGGCTGTTTCTTCTATAGTTATGCCACTGTAAGTTTCATTTTCATTTATATTAACCACCATAGACAAAATGTTAACAATGGGCTGATTGCTGTATTTTTGTGCTGAGTGGGTGGTTGTTCACTGTGGTGAAGGATCACTTTAAAATGGCCACTAAGATGGCTCTTTTGTTAAAAAAAACATTATCTAATTAAAATGGGTTCTGTAAGATCATGGTAATGTGCAGGAAATTACCTCGGATGGGTGAAGTTATGTAAGTAGAGGAAACAACTAGTAAAAAGGTCACTGGGTGTGCTGTTTTATTATACTGTGTGGGCAATAAATAAGAATCGTAGAATTGAAATATAGGTTTCCCTTAATGTAATACCCCATACACATGAGACTGGAAGTTAGCTTTTCAGTTCCTTCCAGAAGACTCGGAGCACAAAAGCATCCCTTCCTTCTATAGGTTCTGAGTTGTCCCATGTCACAGTTGGCACGGGGTGGCTTGTGTCTGTGGACCAGTGGTAATTAAAATGGGCAACAGGAAAGGTAGGGGGGAGGGTGTAACTGGGTAGGCTTGGGGGAAGGTTGATAACCTTGGATGGGGACTTGCATAGGAGGCAGGCCAGGGTCTTTGTGGAGTTGTTGTTTCTGCTGTTCAATATCTGTGATACAAATGGTTTTGGTACAATAAGCTATAGTTGTTTGTCTATATATGTAAAATATGTTAAATACAATATTAATAAGGGAGGCAGATTTTGATACAGTTATGGGACCTGTTATCCAGAATACTTGGGACCTGGGTTTTTTCCGGATAATGGATCTTTCCATAATTCTAATTTTCATACCTTAAGACTACTAGAAAATCATTTAAACATTAAATAAACCTAATAGGATGGTTTAGTGTCCAATAAGAATTTATTATATCTTAATTTGGATCAAGTACAAGGAAATGTTTAATTGTAACAGAGAAAAAGGAAATCGTTTGAAAATGGAGTCCATGGTCTGTAATGCAGTGTTTTCTGGATAATGGGTTTCCGGATAATAGATCTTATACCTGCACTGCGTTTGTCCAGGGACTTCAGTTCCTGTGTCAGACATTGGAACTAATCTATTTTGTATGTACTTTTGGTAACACTTTTTAGATTATAATTCACTGAGCCTGAAAATGTCCCTTACAGAAATGTTTTAAATAAGTAGAACTAAGAATGATATAAAAGGTGATAAAGGCAGCAGGACTTGCCATCATTATTTGCAATCAGCAGGAAAACACATTCCACAGTATGCAAAATCTATAAAAACAGTAACAGGAACAAAATTTTAAATTAGTGTAAACAAAGCTTGCAAAGGGATTATCTGTAGTAGCCAATCAGTAATTATTTCAGGTCAGGTTGGTTTCTATACTGGTACTGGTGCAGTACTGGTGCAATTTAGCACCTATGTCAGCTCATCATCCCTTTAAAGGTGAACTACCCTTTAAGTACATGGTCATTTTAACAGTACTTTTTATGCTGATACAATAGCATCGAAAGGCAATGATCAAGACTCAAAAAGTCTAGTTATGATTAAATCCTGCTGCTGATATTTATAGCCTGTTAAACCAAGCTAAAATGGCAATCTTACAATAATATAAAAATTACCCTTAAAGAATATGTGTTTTCATGTTTTAAATGCACAGGTGTGAGATACCTCTTCATATCATAAACCCATCCATCTAAGTAACCTATGCCATGAACCACTCAACTGTCTTTGTGGTTGGATCTTTGAATTTCATGCAAGTTATTTCATTAAAAAAGCAACAACACAGAATTCCCCACTATCTATTGCAGATATGAGTCCATGAATATGATTATAGATGATCTAACATTCAAACAGACTTGAAGAGGATAAAAAGTATGTACTCTGCAGGGAAGCCAACACTGACAAGTGAAAGGAATGAATTGCAACACTGATCACTGCAAATCCAGGTAACCCCTTGTTGTTGTTTCAGATCCATAACTGGAAAAGTGGAGCCACTTACAAAGCAGCAGTGTACTTGCCAAAGGAAAAGACGCAATAATACTAAGGGATATTTTCTAGTCTCTTTGATGCAATGGAAAGGGCAGGCAGGGGCAGTGTTTCTCTAGAGCTTTACTCTCTTCTGAATACTAATAAAAACATTCTTTTTCATTCAAAACCAAACGTGCATAGCACTGGTATTGAAGGCTTCATATACTGTTATCATTTTGGTAGCAAAATAACAATTGTCAATACAGCTCTTCTTCAATGTTATGTTAGGTTGGTGAACAGAGCCAAACTATAATTATTATAGTAGGAAGTCAAGACAAGGATGATATTATAGACATGAGCTGTGCAGTATTTTAGCACACATGCACCAGGATCAAAACATGAAAGCGAATGAGATCAGTTAAAATAAAGGCGGTGTTATTTCTACTGATGAAAAGTGCTGTATAACATACTGTATCATTATATGTGTGTCAGGATGAACGCTGGCAATTAAGTGAGAATGGTGAGGTTATACAGATGGAGAGTGTTACTGTAACATCTGTGTTTTTTTCTCACATTGGCTGTTCTTGTAAGTGTTATGTATATACACTAATGTACCTGTATAAAAGTTGGTTCCTGATCCAGGCACAGTACTTAATAAATGCTTTCTTTTGATGATTTTATAGTAGTGATTTTATAGTATTACATGGTTTTATGCCATGCTATTATCCTCTGCTTCTAAGAGAAGAGAAGAGGGTGCACACCCTTAAAGATATACAATGTCCGAGGTGCTAATCCAAAGGGAGACTTCCCATGTGGGTCTCCAAAATGCACATGTAAAAAATCTGGGAAGGATTGCACATTCAATTTGGAAAAATTAAATCATATGTTTATTACAGAAAAGAAAAAGAAACATACCAAATTACAAAAAAGAACAGTGAGCCCAACGCGTTTCAACCATATTAGTCTTCCACAGGGGCACAAATAACAAAAAAAAGCAAAGAAAAAAGGCACGGATTTCACCAATTCATTATCTAATATCAAGGTGGAAGCTATGGCAGATGGGTATAACATTTTTTTGTGACCCACAGTTGTTATTCAAATATTTTCATCATTTATTCCAGTCCTCTCGGAAAGAAGGAGAGTTAGGGAAATTCATAAAGAGGGTGTGAATTAGGCAGACAGGTACGATGCTCTGCACTGCTTTGCAAAGAGGCAAATGACTGGACTTCAGCTTAAGCCTTTATGAGAATAGAGAATAGGTTATTGTCCTCTTTGTGGACATTCAAAGTGTTTTTGTTCTGTGAATAAAATAAATGCATACTTTTACACTTGCATAAAGAAGACCTCATTATCCAGTCCTGCATTTGCTGATCGCGCTCACTGTGAAGGCAAAACATTTTATGATTCAGATGAAAGATGTTAAGGTGCAATGTAGTAATGACCTTTGTATATTTGTTTTTATACTGTGTTTAAATAAAATAAATAAATAAAAGCTTTTCTTTTCCAAGAATGTTTACAAAACTGTTTTGTGCTCTAATGCACATTAAAGAAATCTGAACATTGTTTAACTTCTGCATAAAAATGTAAAAGAATGAGAATCCTAAATGATCTGTGTAAACCTGGTTTCATGGTTTATTCCTGCAACTGAAACTGGAAGTTTTAAACCCAGTTTCCATATTATAATACAACCAAAGAGCAGGATGTCCTCACAGCTTTATTACATTGTAATTAGTGATGGGCAAATTTCTCCCGTTTCGCCAAAAAATTCACAAATTTCCCACAAAATGGCGAAAAATTTGTGAAACTGCGAAAAATTTGCTGCCGGGGACAATTCTGAACAATCCTGATGCTGGTGACAATTTTGATGCCCATTAAAGTCAATGGGCGTTTAGAATTGTCGCGGGCGTCGGAATTGTCGCTGGCGTTAAAAATATTTTGTCGTCTGTGAATTTTCACTGCAATTTCGCAAATTTATTCACCAGCGGCGAAACGTGGAAATTCACCACAAATTCGTGTCTGGTGAATAAATTCGCCCATCACTAATTATAATATCATAAAGCTCCAATTACAAATCTCACTGGGGAATTATCTTCCTTCTGTAATTATGTTCTTTTGGCCAATTCTCAATGATGACTTCCTTTGAATCTAAAATTTTTTTGGTCAATTACATAAGAGAACCAGGGGCATCAGTGGGTTGCTTTGTGGAGGATTTGATTCCCTGTAGTATACAGCAGTATATTTGATTGTAACAGGAAATCCTTGAGCTCTTTCTACAAGAATTAATATAATTCCTAGAAAATTACATAACAGATTGCAACTCTGGGAGCAAGATATCTATAAATGGCATAGATGCTGCCAAAATTCAGCAAATGCCTTTTCGAACCTTACTACATCTATAGGTAGAATTGTATACATTGCCCAAAATGTTTTGTAGTACAAGAAAAAGTGAATACAAAGAACACTGGAAACCAAAGCAGCATTCTTAGTTTGAAACACAGTTCAGCCAGTATTTCAGAGGCAGATGCAGGTGCATTCCCTGAGGATGTAGTCAAGGCAGTGCAACTTCCCTCTAGGCAGAATTACCTCACACATGGTCTGGATCTCATCCAGTGGAGTGGTCAGGGAGGAGAACCTAAACCTGACAGCCTATCCACTGTGGTCCCTTCACTGTAGGCAAATCTTACAGCCTGGGAAGCTACTCCTTGCTACACCTCCTTGATGGAACACACACTTTCTATCTTCCCTCATGGTCTTACTCTCCTAGAGAGTACTATAACAGTTATATTCCTGCCCCTCACTAGCCTCATTCACGGGTTCCCTGCTCCCCGACTTAACACTAAGTCTGTCCCTGGGCCTAGGTGTACCCAGGCTCCCTGGTAACATCCGGATGCGTCAGACACCTGGAGCCAAAGAGGAAGATTCACCTCTTCTCACTCACCAAAGTGTGACAGGAAGTGGTCACAGCACCTCTTGGCCAATAACTGGGATATGTAAATTACAAGTAGTCCAAAATGATAGTCGCGGACTCCACCAGATAAAGTTAAATTCACGTGCGAACCAATATGTTAAAGTAAATCCATATTTATTGTGTAATATTTAAAAATAGCGGGCAGGGGAAGTGTAGGGATTTAAAGCCATAGGGGCACATTGCTTATGGGTCCCTACATTAGTCAGGGCAGACTCCAAGGCCTACACTTTAAATGTGGAGAAAACAACAGACACAACAAAAGCAATAGCCAGTTAATTACATACCACTTGAGAAAGGGTGAGAAAAAGTTATCTGCTTTAATGCCATCAAAACACTAAAGTTTGCAGTGAAATGATAGACCTAACAGTGTGGAAGTCATTTTATGCAATTTCTTGCACTGACTAATGACTTTTCAGTTACAGGTTCTTGGACATAATTAGTATCACAGGTTTGCTGAACCACGAAGCTACTGAAATACAGATTTTCTTGATATATACATTTTATCCTCCAAATGTGCTTTACATACTTTATTACAAATTATCTTATAAAATATTTTTTAAATCATTTGGAGGAGTTTATTTCCAATAGATTAGCCACATCAATGCAAGCTAGAATGCTATATTTATTCTTTAAAATACTTTACCATACCTGGGTTAACAGCTTTAGAAACTCTCTGTTTGTTTAGGATAGTAGCTGCCATAATAGCCTGGTGTATAGTGATGGGTGAATTTGTCCCATTTTGCTTTGGCAAAAAATTTGCGAATTTCCCCCAAAATTTGCGAATTTCCCCCAAAATTTGTGAAACGGGGAAAAATTTATGAAACGTGACTTTTGACTCCCGCATCAATTTTGATAACGGCGTTAAAATCAATGGGTGTCCGAATAATGTTGATGCAAATTACTTTTTCGATGATCGTCCAAAATGTAAAATTAGCTGGGGAATTTTTGCTGCAGTTTCCGAATTTATTCGCCAGTGGCAAAACGCATAGTTCCCACCTCGTTAATTTATTTGCCCATCACTACTGGCGTGATATAACTTCCTGCCTGAGTTTATACATGTTCTCTCACAGGTCTGGGCTCAGATTACAGGAGGGAGGGGAAGAGGGGGAAAGGGAGAGAGGAGCAAACTGAGCATGCAAACCCAGTGCCCTGCAGGTTTAAGCTGAAAGCAGAAAGTCTGATACAGAAACCCATGTGTACAAAATAGAAGGAACAAATTGCAGAGAATTTGGGGATTTAATAATCTACAGTACATAATTTAATTAAAAGATTTAGGGGTAAATTTATCAAAGAGTGAAGTTACTAGAGTGAAATTCCGCAGCTCTCCATTCATTTTTATGGGATTTTGAAAGGCGTATTTATCAATGGGTGAAAGTGAGATTTCACCCTTAGATAAATATGCCTTTAAAAACCCCATAGAAATGAATGGGAAGTGGCGGAATTTCACTCTAGTGGCAGAACTTCACTATTAACTTCACTCTTTGATAAATATACCCCTTCGAGAATTCAATGAAATCTGAGCAATGAGTGGAACTGGTCTTATATTTCTCAGATGATTGTTATCAAGACCTGCTGAATGTTGTTTTGTATTCTAGAAATCTCAGGCAGAGAAGAAGGTGAAATCAACCAATTTGAAAAATGATACTGAATAATATGTCCTTTGGAAAAAAAATACTCAAATGTGGAAAGAGGATTAGCTAAGGATGAAACTCTAACAGTAATAAAAAAGATTCATATTTTCTTCCTCAGGCTTTTGGCCGTGGTACAGTGGGTAATGTATGTCTTAGAGGTCAATAGCATCATGATTGCTTATTTACATTATCTCAGCTTCATTTGTACAGAAGTATTAGATTGGGCTTGCCACATTTACCAGGGAAAATTTATGGAAAATCAATATGATGGCCTAATAAAGTCATATCCTTTTAATAACAGACAATAGCCAGGATCCACAAAATTCAAATCCAACAAATGTTACTTACTGAAAACAAAATGTGCAGATCCAATCACATTTATCAATAGAGCACTGAAAGTTACAGCAATATGACGTGTGCTCCTTTTACTCTGCTTTTCTTTGGAATTTATAGCTCCCTGGAGTGCATAGTTGCAAGTGTTCAACCTATTGCTAGGCAGCCGGTAATAAATGAATATGACCGTTATGACTATGCCTCATTGGCCATACTAAACAGAATGTATGACAGCTCACTGAAAGTCAACAAATCAAGTTACACTGCCCTGTTGCAATGGTTTTGGTTACAGCCCTATGTAAATGACTTACATCAAGAAGTATTGACTGTACTCAAACATAATCTATGTAATAATCCAAAAATACTTTGATTTGAACTAATCATTGTTCCCCACCCTTCCTAAAATGCTGACATTTTATCAGATATATCAGGAAGATATGATGGTCTATTTAAACAAGAAGAAAACACAGATAGGCCTATAAATCTTTAGACAGACAACTTTTTTCTAATTTTGGTTCTGTACATTACCACAATGAATTTTAAATGAAACAACTCAGATGCAGTTGAACTGCAGATATTCATCTTTAATTCACTGGTTTGAACAAAAAGATTGCATAAAAATATGAGGAACTAAAGCCTTATTTTAAGACAATCATGTTATTAATATTATGAAATCACTTTGCTTAAAATAGCAGGGAAAATTTACTTATAAATTAGGTATATTTCTCTCTATGTAGCCAAATGTTGCATTGCAATGTTGCATTTGCATTGTATGCAGTTAACAATGCAAATGCAACATTACAATGCAACATTTGGCTGCATAGAGAGAAATATACCTAATTTATAAAAGTAAATTTTCCATATCATAGTGAAGACATGTAAGGTTTAAAATGTGCCCAAAATCATAAAGAACAGATCATATATAAATATAAGAAAAAAAGGCCAAGGTGAGGCCTTACCAAAAACCAATAAAGATGCAAAATAATGTTTTCTTCCATTGAGTTAATGTTTTTTTTTTCTGCAATACAGAACTTTATTTGCTTTAGTAGCCATAGAAATATACTACCTGGAATTAGACAACTTGTTATCTACATCTATCAATCTACATCTATCAATCCATTGACACTGATGATTCTGCAAGAGTCCAAAGTGCCTTAATGGGGGTTGTTGGTCTCTGGTCCACTTTTCATTTGTGAAAGATAGTTCCTCTTCCTTAAGGGGGGGGTCTCCATGAGCTTCATGACTAATGGTGCCAGTTGCTTTCCAGTCCTCTGTCTCCCAAGAACACAAAGGCCCCTCTTGGAACTTACACTCAAACTTACTTATTGTCTTTCCATACACCTCCCCTCAGGAGCAGGGTACCTTTTCATCCCTTTGTTGTAATCCCCTTTCTGGGCTTTATAAGTGAAGGAATAGACAAATTATAGACAGCAAATATTCACAGTAAAGGGATAAAACCCTCATGGAAAGGCATTAGATTCAGCAGACAGAATAACACTTGTGCCTCTAAGAGCTGTAACAAAGGTAGTTACCAAAGTACAACTAGTTTAACCCTATCCTAAAAAACAGGACAGTTAATAACCCACATGAAATAAGTTATAAATATAACCAAGATAACTAGCTATATCATACACAGGTGACATAGATACCTCAAAAGTCTTCTGAATTTTTGCCTTGGAAGATCGACATATGTAATCTCTGATTTCAAAATAGCCCATACACAGTGATAAGAGCAAAGTGGTTCAATTTATTCTACAAACTAAAAAAATGTTAGCAGAGTAACTGGGTAATCTGGAGTTGCAGTGACAGTCAGGACTCTTACCAGTATGATGCTGCAAGCATGGTTGAGACTTTATTCTCCTCACAACATGCAGAAGAAGACAGGATATAACATCACCTCATGGAGATTATACCCAGAATGCACATGTTAATAAAACTTTATGAACACACAACAATATGAACACTGACACCTACTGGCAGAAACAAACAACAGTATAACACAGTATATGTGAAGGTTTTTGTTGCTAACTGATAGTGTACACACACTAGTCTAACACCCCCACTCAACAAATACTTCTCACAATAGTCCCATTCTTGTTCTGAGCTTCTCAAATTTGGGTCTTGGTAGTGGCTTTGTCATAGCATCTGCTATCATATTATCAGTCTCACAGTAGACAAGCTCAATTACATTTTGTTCCAGTAGATCCCGCAGGTAGTGATGTCTAACATCAATGTGCTTGGTTCTGGCATTGATCTTTTCACTGTTTGCAAGCTTTATACACCCTTGGTTGTCCTCATATAGAACTGTTGGCTGATGCATGGGCTCACCAAGGTCTTCTAGAAGTTGGCGTAACCAAATTACTTCTTGACTAGCATGAGCTGCTGAGATGTATTCTGCTTCTGTAGAAGATAATGCCACAGAGATTTGCTTTTTGCTAGACCAGGATATTGGGTTGTTACCTAACTTGAACAAGTAGCCACTTGTAGATTTGCGAGTACTGGGGTCACCTGCCCAGTCTGAGTCCACATATCCTGTGAGATCTAGGTCACCACTTGAAGATATTTTTAAACTTAAGTCTTTGGTCTGACTGAGGTATTGCATTACTCTTTTTATTGCATTCCAGTCTCTTTGACGAGGTTTACTTACACATCTGCAAAGAATTGACATGGCAGCACATATATCTGGACGTGTAGTGGTGGCAATGTACAAGAGTGCCCCCACTGCTTGTCTGTATTTTTCATTGTTTGGCAGAAGATCTTCTTCTCCTTCCAATTTTAAGTATGCTGTGTCCATTGGTGTGCTCACACCTTTACATTCTGTCATGCCAAACTGATTGAGAATAACACAAACTTTGTTACTTTGATTTAACAGAAAACTTCCATCATGCTCTCTTTGTATATGGATTCCTAGGTAGTAGGTCACATCTCCTAGGTCCTTGGTTTCAAAATGCTTGTTGAGAGTTCTGTTGAGCTTTGAAATTTCCTCATACTCTTTGTGAGCAATTATCAAATCATCAACATAGAGTAGTAAATACATCCACTCCTCACCTGTGTGTTTGCAGTATAAACATGGATCAGCTTTACTTCTTGTGAAGCCTTCATCTAACAAGACTTTATTCATCTTTGAGTTCCATGCCCTAGCTGATTGCTTCAGCCCATATAGTGATTTGCTTAACTTACACACAAGATGTTCCTCTCCTTCTTTCACATAACCTTTTGGTTGTGTCATGTACAGTTCCTCTAATATGTCACCATTGAGAAAGGCTGTTTTGATGTCATGATGTCTCACAATCATATTCTTTACAGCTGCAATAGCCATTAAAGTTCTAAAAGTACTTTGCTTGGCAACAGGAGCAAAAGTAGCATCATAATCTTCTCCATACTTTTGTGAAAATCCCTTTGCAACCAATCTTGCCTTGTATCTATGGACTTTACCTTCAGAATCACATTTAGCTTTAAAAACCCATTTACATCCAATTGCATGTTTACCTTGAGGTAACTCAGTAAGTTTCCCAGTTTGAAGCTGGTTGAGTGAAGACATCTCTTCATCAGCTGCTTGAATCCACTTTTGCTTCTCAGGGATAGGCAACTTTTGCATTTCCTCCCATGATGCTGGTTCAGGCTGTGGTGCTGGACGAACCATATAGGACAAACGTTTAGCTGGGATGCCCTTATTGCTTCTTGTAGACTTTCTGACTGAAGTTGTGGAGGTTTCACTTTCTCCTTTTCAGTTTCTGAATCACTTACACTGACCACAGTCTCAGTGCTCTCTAGTACTGATTGGGGCTCTTCTGTAGATTTTGCAGTTGATGTCACGTCATGAAACTTTAGACATACGGAGTTTTCGTCAATAACCACACTCCTGCTGACTGTTACTTTGTTGGTGCTTTGGTGCAGGATTCTGTACCCTTTTTGAGATTCACTGTAACCAACAAGTATACCTTCCTCAGCACACGCTTCCCACTTTGTACGTTTTTCTTTGGGAACATGTACATAGGCTTTGCTTCCAAAGATTTTTATGTGTTTCAGGTCTGGTTTCTTCCCATTCCATAGTTCATATGGAGTTTTCTCTGTTGCTTTGCCGGGTAAGCGGTTTTGGAGATAGCAGGCTGTCATAACTGCTTCTCCCCAATATGTGGTTGGTATGTCTGCATCGAAAATCATGCTTCTTCCACTTTCACACAAAGTGCGGTTCATTCTCTCTGCAACACCATTTTGCTCTGGGTTGTATGGTACAGTAGTCTGAAACATAATTCCATGTTTCCTCAGAATGGCTTGTGTTTTGCCACTTGTATACTCAGTCCCATTATCTGCACGGAGTGCTTTTGGCATTTTGCTAAATTTATTGTTTACTTGAGCAAGATACTCTTCAAGCTTCTCTGGAACTTCATCCTTGCTATGCAGCAGGTGGAGTACTGTGTACCTTGAGAAATCATCAATAAATGTAAGAAAATATTTCTTCTTTCCTGGGGTCTGAGTTTTCATTGGACCACATAGATCTGTGTGAATTAGGTCCAAGGGCTGTTGAGCTCGGCTGTTGCTGGATTTTGGAAAAGGTTTCTTTGTCATTTTTCCTTTTATGCAGCTAGTACATTTCAATAGCTTACTACATGCATCAATTTTTATACCACTGGCATGCTGGTCCTGAACTAGCCTTTTAATTGCTTCAGGATTTCTGTGCCCAAGGCGACGGTGCCATGTGTGAATACAGTTACCATGTCTTTCCTCTTTGGCAGCCTTAACCATTTCCTTAGAGTTCAGCTGATAGAGTTCATTTCTGATATTTCCTCTTGCGAGTATGCGATTCCCTTTAGTGATAACACAGTCATCACCTTTAAATGTAACTGTATTTCCTTGCTTAGTTAGCTTTTTCACAGACAACAAGTTACTTTCAAGAGCTGGGACATATAGGACATTTTTGACAGGTATCTTCCTGGTGACTGTTTTGGAGACAGGGCAGTGAAGAAAACCTTCCCCCACTCCCTCTGAGACCATGAACTGCCCATTAGCTGTAGCAATTCTTTCGGCTTTGCTTTGATCAAGCTGAGTGAAGAATTCCTTATCATTGGTCATATGACTTGTAGCTCCTGAGTCGATACACCAGCTGTGGCTTGATGATCCATCCTCTTTGGAGTGAAAAGCACACTCTGCATCTGTGTTTTCCATTTCTCCTTTAACACTTTTGGCTTGCTGTTGGTTAACTTTACTCTTTTGCTGTTTCATTCTAGCTTTCCAGACTCTGCAGTTTGCCTTTAAATGACCTGGCTTTTTGCAAACAAAACATTCACGAGTTTCACACTGAATATTAGGATTTTTAGTTTGATCCTTAGTTTTTAGTACAGTTTCTGTCACAGATTTGTCATTTGCACTTTCTGTTTTCCGCTTATATTCATCCACAAGTTTGCCTTTAACATACTCCAGTGTTAGCTCATCATCTGGGCGTGCATCTAGTGCTGTGACAAGTGTCTCATAACTTTCTGGGAGACCACTAAGCAGCAATGCTGCAACATGAAAGTCTTTAATTTCTTCTCCTATTCCTCGCAGGCGTTCTACCATTTCTAAGGTGCATCTTATATAATCCTGCATATGCTGGCCTTTCATCAGCTTAGTCTGGTACAGCTTTCTAATCAGGTACAGTTTATTGCTGAGATTTGCCCTCTCATGCACTTTCTGTAGCTCCTCCCACATTTCTTTTGCAGTTTCACATTTGCATATATGCACAATCTGATCATCATCTATGCTGAGAGAAATAGTGCTTTGTGCCTTCTGATCTTTCTCTAGCCATTCATCTGTGGGTGGATTTGGTCTGGCCTCCTGTATACACTTCCATGTCCCTTCTCTGATAAGCAGCATCTTTATTTTAAACTTCCAAGACTGGTAGTTCTGGTTAGTCAGATTAGCTACTGAAAACTTTGCGCTGTTAGCAGCCATCACTTATGCTTGTGACTTATTTTTTTTTTTTTTTTTGCTGACTGATTGCTGGGTGCCTGTGCTGTGCTTGTAACTGCAGCAATATTCAGATGTATAGCTGGAGCTGTATCTGCTAGCTGTATCTGTGGGCTGTATCTGTGAGCTCTATCTGCAGGCTTTATCTAGCAGCTTTTATCTGCAGGCTGTATCTGGGCCCATAACCTGTTAGCAGAGTAACTGGGTAATCTGGAGTTGCAGTGACAGTCAGGACTCTTACCAGTATGATGCTGCAAGCATGGTTGAGACTTTATTCTCCTCACAACATGCAGAAGAAGACAGGATATAACATCACCTCATGGAGATTATACCCAGAATGCACATGTTAATAAAACTTTATGAACACACAACAATATGAACACTGACACCTACTGGCAGAAACAAACAACAGTATAACACAGTATATGTGAAGGTTTTTGTTGCTAACTGATAGTGTACACACACTAGTCTAACAAAAAACTATTAAGGCAAACCCCTTTACTTAAAATAAGACGTTACCATACAAACAATACAACAAAAATTTTGAATTGATGAAAACAAAGGTGAGCGAGTGGTGAATGGTACAAGGTGCACCAAACAATACTTGAACTACTAAGAACAGGACTCAAAAAATAGACCAAAAAATATAGAAGTGATATTTAAAAAATTCCTTTTACGTGAACAATGCCATGTCCTATATTTATTATGATGTTCGATGGACATATATGAGGACAAGGACCATTTGTCATGACTCTGGAAGCTGAAGTGATGGTGTTGCAGCTCACAGTATTTTATGTCGATTTAGGGTGATTCTAACTTAAGTATTGTATTACTATATAAGGGTGTACTACATACACATACATATGTTGAGCATTAACATGTTTTAGTTTTTTATAGCACACATTCAATTTATGTTTTTAGCGTGGTTCATTATTCTTTTATAATACTACATGATATCAAGGGGATATCATGTTTATTTATTGTGTGTATTGTAAGGGTTTAGGTAGCTGGGATGAGCTTTCTGGGGGTAAAGCAGCCCACGGCACAATCAGAACTCATAAGGGGGTTGTTTCTTTCTGGCAGTTTATTTTCACTTGCAGCAAAACAACATAAACAATTCAAAATAAAATCCTTGCCACTTAATGGGCTTCTAACTAATACAGGTCAGTTTTCCTAACTACCAGGAGAAGGCCTACCGCCTGTCTCCCCAAAACAAAGTACATACAGGAATATATAAAATCCCAAACCTTTTGGTGATTTCAATCCCTCTCACACAGGCAGCTTTCCTGTCTCTTTTTCCCAGCCAGGAACTCTCCACTCTGGCTTGAGCTGCCTTTTTAATTAACCACCTGAGATACCTCAGGACAACTCAAAAAACCCGGGCTGGACTAGCAGTACCGGAACCACTCTGTTAGGAACCTGGGGCATAAATAAGCTCCGTCCTGGACTTTCCCAGGTATCCTGATAGCGACCTCACCACAGCTGCTGGTCAGAAAAAACTTATTTTGATAAATCCCAGTGTGCGTCAGCTTTCTACATGTATATATATATATATATATATATATATATATATATATATATATATATATATATATATATATATATATATATATATATATATATAATATATATATATATATATATATTATATATATATATAATACATCTCCAAACAATGAGATCCGCAATCTCAGGTCTTACATGAATTAAAGTTTTTTTATATAAATAGGAGCCTAACGTTAGGCTCCTATTTAAACAAAAACTTTTAATTCATGTAAGACCTGAGAGTGCGGATCTCATTGTTTGGAGATAGATTTGAATCTTTGATACTGCAACCAGGCAACTTTGAACTGTTTATCGGGAGTGACGGCTTTATCGCGGATTTTATATATATATATATTTTTATATTTATATATATATATATATATATATATATATATATATATATATATATATATATATACATTAGTCAAAGTAGTGTTGCACCACCTTTAAGCACTATAATCCAGCAGTATAATTGCTCAACACACATCAATGATTCTAACTCATTTATTTCAAAAGTGGTAAAAGAATTGCAGTGTAAAAGGACATCGTTGTCAGCTGGAAAATTTGCTTCCACACTTCCAGCCTGCCAAGGTCTCGCTATAGCTGTGCCAGGTCCCACAGTATAATTTTGAATTTGCCTGGTACTTTTAGTTCCACACACATCCCACTGCTTCCAATTAGTGCTGATTTTCTCTTACAGCAAGCAGTCAGAAGGCCAGAACAGCGCAACTGAGTACTAAGAATGAAAAAGAACTCTTGAGGATGGAGAAAATAAAATCCAATTTTCCGACCAGCTAACTGAACAAAATGAGACTTATGGCTTGAATCCTGGATCAGAAACACTAATATAGTAATTAAACTGAACTTTACATCGCTCTTGGTTCTGGTAACGCAGTGTAATGCAAGGTTGGAAATGTAATCTCCTTACTCATGTTAATACTTTTTTATTCAGTTTAGCCTATTGGCATTATACAAATTGCCTATTACATGATTGTTAAACAGATTTTTCATCTTAAAAAGATCCTATCATGATATAATTTGTTATATTGTTTTAAGGAACAATAACACCAGCAATTTAATTGTATTTACATCTAAATATAATGCACTGTTGTTTTTCACTACTAATAACTGCATGTTTGATACAGAAACACTACTACAGTTTATATACATGCTGTGTAACCATGGAGGCAGCCATTCAAGTTGAATATGATTCAAAGGCTCATGTTTACATACCAGTTAACAGATAAGATGTTTAATATAATGGGTTTAGTTCTAACACAGGGATCGAATGCTATTTATGGCTCTCTACAGGACTGTAGAATTAAAAAATCTCTAATATAACATGTATTGAGTGTGGTTCTTGCCCTGCCATAAAGCAAGACTCTGTTCAAGGCTTCTGTTTACCAGTAAGGAAATAAAAATATAGCTTGAGTACCAGGAAATAGATCCCTCCATGCAAGAATAAAGTGGCACAAACATTTTCAGCATTGTACAGAAATATATATTTTTCTCCCCAAAACTTCAAATTGTTCTTAGGTAAATGTTTTTTGTTCTGCTGAGTTCTTTAAAAAGATAATTCTGATCCACTTGTTATCTAAGGCAGCTTATCAAATGCCCCTCAGTTACTATTGTAGAGTGGGCAGTTGTACATGTTCTGTTTAAAGCTGAGAAAAAGCAGTAAAGTCCTACCCAATGCAAGGGTCTCACCTTGCCTCTTGGCAGAAGCAGCGCTGCTCTAATCTGCGTTATTGCAGACTATTCTTACATGGTGGTAACTTGCAAGGCTCACAAGGTATTGAAAACGATATTTAGAATAGGACTTCCAATGTCAGAAGCACTTTTACAAATTCTTCTCTTCTACTCCAGTTTAGCTTGTTTATCCGTTTATCATCAATGCTTTAAAGCAGGCAATAAAGTATGCACTAAAGAATCATTACAGCTACAAAAATATATTTTTTTTCCACTTCATATTAATTGACAGGTTTTGCCTGAACCCTGCATACTTACTATCTCCAATAAACTGGATGTTAAAATGGATGTGTCCTAGAAAGACTAAGGGGCAAATTTATATACCTTCGAAGTTGCGCCAGCATTGGCTTTGCCGCACTTCGCCAGGGCGCCGCTAATTCACTAAAATCCGAAGTTGCGCTCAGGGAGGCAAAAGGTAGCGAAGTTGCGCTAGCGTTAATTCGTCAAGCAAATCGAAGTTACGCTAGCGATGCCTAATTTGCATACGGCGCCAAGTTAAAATACAATGGACGTATAAGCAGCAGCAAATACATTACACTACACAAGCCTGGGAAACCTTCATTGTCAGGCCTCACCTGTCTAGATGTGAGGAGACGAGGTCCAGCAGGAGTGTCACGAGCTGTGTCAGGCAATAGTAGTAAGAAGGAATAGGCAGAAGAGTAGTCGGAAGGCAGGCCGGGGTCGGTGCAGGCGGAGTTCAGTCGTTATCGGAAAGGCAGGCTGGAGTTGGATGCAGGCAGAGTTCAATCGTAAACGGATAAACAGGCTGGGGTCAGATGCAGGCGGAGTTCAGTCGTAAGCCGAGATCCAAAGCCGAAGTCAAAACCAGAATCAAATAGTTAGGGTTCCAAAAGGTACAGGAGCAGGTTTTTATCAACAAGCACAGAGTCTTCCCCTGAGCGTCCTTTTAAAGATGTATTTTGGCGCCAAAGGTAATGACGCCTGCGTCCTGTATCATCACGCCGTGAACGTACACGTTATAGGACGTTTTTGACGCCAGTGTCTGTTTCGGCGTCTGCGCCGGCGTCCGTCTTGGCGCGTGCTTATGCGTGCTGAAACCTCACATTCATAAAATAGAGGTGTTATTTTGCCCTATACATGTGCCCACTGTATAGTTTAGGTACCATATGTTAGGAAATGTAGGGGGGAACGAGGGTACCCCCAACAAAAATTTACAATCTTTTTCAGCCTAGCACCCTTAAAAAAGTAAAAGATGCCAGCGTTTTAGTTTAACTTTTTTTGAAGCAAGGCCTTTCTACTAAATTGCACTTCTCTTGGTCTGAGGTGGCGAAGGCAAGTATGGCGCAAGAGGTAACATTCAGTAAAATGCGCAAGTTAGTGAATTAGCATAGTTATGTCCCTTCGCCATAGCGCAACTTTGTCTGGCGTAAGGGTGCGAAGTAGCGCTAGAGTAGGTCCACTTCACTAGCAAATTTACGCCCATTAGTAAATTAGCAAAGTAAAGAAATGACGTCACGCTGGCGATTTTTCGCTAGCGTTAGCCACTTCGCCCTTTAGTAAATTTGCCCCTAAGCTGTTCACCAGGGTGTATTAGACCTCCTTTGTATCGGAGGTTAGCTATAGCAGTAAATGAAACAGGGATGAATAGGGTAAGTGAGAAATGGTGTGGCTTTATTTCAGCAGTCACAGTAGCAGTCAGTCTGCTGAAGTAGCAGTCTCAGTCTCAGTTCAGGGTTTTAATAAAACAAACTAGCCAAAGCTGCAAGATTGTAATTAATAGGGATAAGTGAGATTGCTGTACTTTATAACAAAATGTACTATTACCAATTGCCATACATGGTAGATTTGGAATGGTTATACAACATTGCATGAAATGGCTATCTGATCTGATGTCCAATCTGTAATGAGTCCAGATTTGTGCTCATCTTTGGCTACTGCTGGTACAGTAGAATATTTAATTTTACTGACTTGTGGGGAATGGGAATAACTCATTCAAGATATTGATTAGATATACTGGTCACTATCTTTTACCATTTATGGTTATTCTTCAGACTCTGGGAACATTGATTGCATCATCCCATTCTCACGTATACACCTACATTTCTGGTGAATACCAACCACTTAGAATTGTATTGTTCATTCTCTAAGTAGCTAAGGATTATGTAAAATCATGGAAGTTTTGCTCACCTCTTGTTCAATACAGTAACCTTTACACCAATCGTATTCTCAATAGAGTGTCAACCAAGGACATGAATACTTTTATGATTCTTTGACATCTTTGCTTAAGTGGTTTTTTACAAGTACAATAAAAAAGGGTTAAGTAACAAAAAGAGAAACTGTATCTGCAAAGCTGATTTATTGGAAATGGATGGTGATCTTTTAACAAGGCTTAAGCCACAGTGTCATTGGAATTCATATGGATTAAGAAAGTATCTCTCTCTACAAATATTAATATTAATCATTTAAAAGTATAATAATAATGGTGAGACTGGGAAAGTTGATAAATGGCACATTCTAATTATTCTTGTGATAATGTGACATTTGGTATACTAGAGTATACTAGATTTTGATGCAAAGAAGTTCCCTACTCTTCAAGGAAGGCAAACTATGTATAGTATTGGTTATGGAATTCTGACCAAATTACCAGCCTTAATTGTAATCAATTTGCTAGAGCATGCACCCCAGGCACCCCGACCTTTCTAAATAATGTTATCCAATCGAGTTCCATGTTTAAATAGATTTTAATTATAAGGTTAGCTGTTATAGGTCACATTCATTTGTACCAGGTTAAGGTATGAACATAACCAATAATTGTGAGCAATTAATTATGGCAATTGTATTTTCATGTAATCCAGTGCTTAAGAAGAGGTATTATTTAACACAAATACAAAATACAACACACTTGTTAGCCTTGGAGAAATACAAGATGCACTTCTTGTCCTATAGTTTGATGCAGTTAGCTAAATTAGGTACGTATTCATGGGGACCTTGATAAGGTAGCCTATTTATCTTTAGGCCTTCGGTTTATGTTATCAAACAGTTCATCCTGCTACCATTTCAAAGACATTTATAGTTGATAGCAATCTTCTGTTACAAAACATTAGGCTTATAAGTAGACCAATTTTATTTCTCAGCACATCTATAACAAGAATTCCTTATCAACTTGATACAATGTATGTCTGGCACCCAGTGTTGCCTTTTTCTGGCTGTAATTTAATTCTGTGAATTTCACTGTGATCGTTTTTCACTGCTGAGAACAATTGCTAAAAGGAGAAGAACAACTGGGCATTAGTTGCACTCTTATTAACTAAACACAATAAATGATTAAAGAGTAACTCACATGTAAATAGGTTTGAATAAAAGTTCAACTTATGGGTGAAAAGATGAAATATAGGAAAGGACTAACAGCAGAATTGTAATGTATTTTCATAATGAAACTGCTTGTGTTACACTGGGAACATCAAGACTCATCTAACCTTTTTTGCTGATATACAGTACAGATATATCATTCACAAAATCTAATATAGTCAGTGACACAAGATGAATGGATCTGGAACCTCCATGAAATGGCATGATCCTTTACAATCTTCACTATGAGAACAAAATAATATCTCCATGAAATTTCTATTTACAGCAGACGCTACAGAGTCCTAGCTACTTGCAAAACTGGTCTCAGTTCAGGACAATACAGAATGACCCTTAGATACTTGCTTTGCTTATCAACACGGCTTGTTAATATAATTTATCCACTGTATTTACAAATTTTTATCACATTTTCATGTATTCCATTTTAATGTCATTGTTAAAAACAACATACACAAATAAATTCATTGTATAAGAGTCACAATAACCCTAACGTTGATTATGATAATTATTATCCTTAGTATCCTTATTATCAAAATTCATGCTATTTGTAGTGATGGTCGAATAAATTTGCCAGGTGTGAATTCACTGCGAATTTCCCTGTTATGTTGGCATAAAATAAATTTGTGAAACTGCCGGGAAAATTATGGGCGAAAAATGTGCCACATCAAAAAAATGTGGGCGCATGTCAGAATAGTCGCACGCATAAAAATTGTTGCGTGTTCAAATTATTCAGACGCCCATTGACTTTAATGCATTTGGACGCATATAAAAATTGACGCAGGCGTCAATATTGACGCGTGTCAAAATAATTTTGACAACCATTGACTTCAATGTGTTTCACGAAGTTTTTGCTGTTTTTCGTGGAAGGAAAACGAGACAAATTCGCCCATCACAGTTGAACAAGTATGAACATATATTCTGAAGCATAGATGAATGTTTATCTAAAAGATGACACAACCATTACAAGAACTTGGATTACTAACTCTATCACTGCCAGGTACTTTCCTCTGCTATGAACCATTAAAAACTTGACCAGGCTGATTTGCACTGAATATTCTGTAACATGATATAAACTATACATTCTGGCAGTCTAGTTTTTCTTTAATTATGTTTCATTGTGGCATATTATTCCACAGACAGAATGATCCACACATTTGGCCAGAGTGAAAAATCAGATCACAGAGGGACCATGCAGACCAGTCAGTTGCCAAAAAATTCCATGGGCAGTTAGTATGACTATGAAGAATTTCATTCATCCAGGTCATGGTATATCTAGTATAGGTAAATCTAAAAACAACTGGACTTGCTGAATAATCATTGAAGACTTTTTGAATACTTATCCGAGCAGCTTCTTCAGTTCAACTGACTGGTGTGGGAAGTTCTCGGCATATAAACTCTTCCACTAATCCAATCACAATGGCACATTGTAAATCTTCAGAGAGGTGACATCTGAAGAAATTCACAGAAGTGTTGATTCTGTGTAGTTACTGTGATAGGATTACCAATATGTCAAGCAACTGCTAGAAACATGTGTTACTTGTGAGAGTTGCATGAATGGATGTGTGAAGTGTTCTGAAAATCTAACATTCTAACATCTGTACCCCGGCGGTTTCAGAAGCGAAACATCTTCAATGATTATTGATTATTAGTTGTTTTTAGATTTACCTATACTAGATACGTGGCAGTTAGGATTTTCCACTCCATCTTAGGCCCCTGATCCTGACTAAAGAGGGGATTATTTTGTGGTCCTGAGTTAGATTCTGACCCTCTGCAAGAAGTTTATATGTCTGTTTAGCTTTCCTCTGGGTGCTTCAGTTCTCTCAAAAATGAAATAGGCAGATTAAATTACTATACATACTGATAACCTTTATCCTAGAGTGTGTGATGTGTGAATGGGATAAGAATTTTTGATTACAAGCTCTACTGGGGCAGGTAATGATGAGATTAATAAACAATCTCTGTAAAGTACTGTGTAACATATTTGAAGTATACAAATAAAGCATATTAATAAACAGCATATACCATGGTGGAACGTACAAACTTAGGACCCAGTGCTAAAAGGCAATAATGCTCATCAACCTTACTGCCCTTTAGTTAAGTATCTTTATTTTTGTATAAAATCAATTGAGGTTTACAACATCATTTGTTTAATTTTTTATCTTACCTTTGATTAAATGTGGCATAGGCAAGCATTGTGTAAGTAAGTGATGAGCAAACTATGCCTTCTATAGCTACATTTACCACTTATGAAGCGGTGTGAATCTTTAAGGATAAGAAGTATTTGTGACTTGATAAGAAACAGAATTTAGTACTTCTTTAGAATGTCTAAAAAAATGTCTTTTGTTTGCTACAATACTTTGGTTAATTCCATCACAAACAAATTGTATGGGACACTGCCAAATAGTACATATATTTGAATTATATTTACATTATAAAAAAGTGAGAAGAGTATTTTATTAGAATTCTTTGCATCTAAAACACACCAGCCTCTGTTATAATCAGGCATAATATCCGTTAAATTGGCTATAACAGGAGGCAATTAATATCTATTCTGGTTAGCCTGGATGTTGAATGACTAAAAATAATCTATATTGGCATGCTCTTTTGCATCTGTTTTCTATGCATTACAGAAAAAGCAGAAAAGATATTTGTATTCTAGTATATCAGAGACATAAAAAGACGCAGAAGGAAATTAAGAAATTACCTATTACAGGCAGATGACAGGGTACAGAATGTTTTATATATTTACAAAATGTAAGAAAGCATGCAGCCTGTTTGTTAGACAAACAGGGGTCTTTTATGTCAATCCTCACACCCTACCACCCATGGGGTAGTGAAGCAATACTCACAATTCTCTAGAGTAAAAATTAAAAAAAAAAATTTTCCTTCAAGGCTATTTGCCCTGGTTTAGATTGATGACATTTGCACTTTACTAACCATCATTTTTAGATTTGGCCCAAGCACAAGCCAATAGGTTGAAAACTAAGCTTAGACAGAATCAGCAGACAAGATAATCTTCTCGTTTATGCAGAGCCGGGCCAACCCAGCCAGGCGCCCTTGGCAACCTGGCTGGGCACGGTGCTGGCTGATCGCACGCTTAGGTGCGCATGCGCAGAACTGCATGCGCAGAAGTGCTATTACAAGAAATTATCCATGGCAGTCGGCGAAAAACAGGACCGGACAATGGGGTAGGCGTCAGAGCAGGTACGTGCCTGGCGCCCCCCCCAGCTTTGCGCCCTAGGCACGTGCCTACTCTGCCTACCCCTAGTTCCGGTCCTGCGTTTATGGACAGTTTGAATTGAAATTGCTGTGTGTTGTATCATTTAGTAGGCAGCAAAACTACAGCATAAATAATGACATTTTGCAGGAAATAAAGAATCAAGAAATGTATCATGTGTTCTTGTTCCATATACAAATAAAAATCAAACGCCACTACTAAAACAATTTATGGTGATTATCTTAAGATATAAATACCTTTCTGTGGGCAAAATTAGGACTGTAAATTAGAGTAGAATTTTATTACCTACAGTATACATATATATATAAAAAAAAAATTTACTATTGGTTTTTATATATGAGACTGGAATATAAATAGCAGAGGGTATGATTAGACAGATGAGTAATAAAAAGTAGCAATAAATATAATGCTGTAGCCTTACATGGCATTTGTTTTTAGATGGGTTCAATTTCCCAAATTTAAAAGCTGGAGAGAGTCAGAATAAGACAAATAATTAAAAATAAATAAATAATGAGGCTCAATAGAAAAGTGTCTTAGAATTGATCATTCTATAACATACTATAAGTTAACTTAAAGGTAAACCACCCCTTTAAGTATATTAAAAATATTTAATATTTAATTTTAACATGCTAGCTTAGTTACCATCAAGTACAGGGCACTGTTTTATCTTTATGAAAAAGGGTAATCAAGACTTTGTATCCTCTATGTATCTTTCACTTCAGTAGAGCCAGCAAAACTGGTAGTATCTGACAATCTAAAATTAAATTACATTCTATTCTGCATAGCCAACCCCACCCCTTCCCTAAGCCCTTGTTAGGTGAAGAGTTAGGAATACAATATAACTTTAATTTTATTTTCAGATTTTGCCCTGTTCAATGCAAGAAATTGCAGAATTTATAAATACTGTTTCCTAATTAAAACAATAAGCTGTATTCATTGAACAAATGTTGGAAAAATGGGTACATTACCCTTTTAAGTAATGATGGACGCATTTGTCTCGCAAAATTTGTGAAACGGGCAAAAAAATGCGTCAAAATGGGAGCCGGCGCCCATAAAAGTTAATGGGCATCCGTTAATCGTCGTGGAAAATTTTGGAATTTATTAGCCCGTGTGGCCCGCTAATTCGCACCTGGCGAATAAATTCACCCATCACTACTTTTAAACAGAAATGACCCATGTTGCTGGATATAACCAAAAGTAAATTTAGTAATAAGTAATTTATTTCATATAGAAAAAAAATCATTGACAAACGTTCTGTCTGGCAGACACTTTTAAATAAATATCTCTTAGTTTCTTTCAGACAGACTATTGTAGAGTCCATCAGAGAACCTGACATCCAGGTTCACAAGAAGTAGAAAGAGTTAACTTGGGGGACTCATGTTGATAGTGATGGTGTGTTTTAAATGAAAATAATCAGTAATCAGTAGGGATGGGCGAATTTTTTCGCCTTGTTTCGTCGTGGAATTGAAGCCCATAATTTTTGGCTAAATGAAATGGGTCAAATTCACCGATCCCTAGTAATCAGATAAGATCAGTAACAAAACATATGTTGCATCTTGTCATTACTGCTTTGAATAGTTTAGTAGACCAAACAAATTTCCCTAAGTCTTTAAGCAATTAAACAACATATTTAAAGTAGGTTTACACTTTGTATTTGTAGTGATACATCTTATTTTTTTCCATACTTGCTGATCCCTAGTTATTTCCTCCCTGGCAACCTCAATTTGAATAAATCATAAGAATTCATATGTTGTCAAATGTGTAAAGCTAACTTCAAAGCCCGGCACCGAAGTCTTGTTGTAATGGTTTGCACATCTGTGCCTGAAGTGTAAAGCTCAGTGGAATATATTTGGATAAAAAAGCATAATGCAAATTTGATATAAAATTTGATTTGAACTTCATAGTTTATTTTACTTTTATTGGATTTTAACCTTATAATTACATTTGGCATATTTATGCGGATTAGAACGTTTGCCTTTGTAGTGGTTGCAAAGCAAGGATTGGCAAATTAATTGAGAAATTCAGATTAAGTATAGTTTATCCAATAGCAGATCCCAAGTAACCAAATCTTCAAAGCAAAACGTGACCAGCAATATCCATATTTACCAATGAGTTAAACATTTACATTCAATTTCATTTTCATGCTTAAAATATCCTAGAAAATACAGTTTGTAAGGCTGTTAGAAATGAGTATTGCCAAACTTTTCCAGACAATGCTATGCATTTTTGAGCATCTTATTGTGTTCCAGTAAAATAAATATATAAAAATCCTTTTATGTGTGACATTAATGTTTTATTGCATTTTGAAGCAGAACCTTAAACTATTAAAGCAAAAAAAAAAAAAAAGGCTACACCATGGAATATTTAAATATGTATTGCCACCTATCAATCTCAATAGGAAATATTACACCATGGTAATAGCTGGGTGTAGGTGCCTTTCCACAATCATACAGCCAGAGGGAAAGAATCATATCATATTTAAAAAATAGAGCAGGTACTCAAAGATCAAACATCGACAGGATGCATTTTTGTCTCATGCTTATAATGATCAAAGGCCTATGAGTAAGTGCATGAAACGTGTAAGGCTATTATGGACATGTAAACCTTAATAAAGATCAACTTTCAAATTTTAATTTTACCTGTCAATGTTGGATTTTTGAGTACATGCTCTATTTTGCGAATATGATATGATTGTCCACCTATCAGCCTATCAAACAGCTTGTAGAACCTAAGCCGACTTTAGTTGTGTTACCAAAATAGATTGAATTAATGTGATAAGTTACCATATAAAATGATATATTTTATTTATATAGCAGCAACTGTGCAAAAATAGTTATAACAAGAATTATAATGCCATTGTTTTGAAGAAAGCAGATTTTACTGGGCGGGCGCCCTTAGGCCGCACGCACGGTCCTAGTGCCCACCTGCACTACCTCACGCAGTCACAAGAGCACTGGCGTGCAAGCACCAGAGCGCTGGGGAGCAGTGTGTCCCGAGTGCTCTCTATAGTGCCGCCCCGAAAAATGTGCCGCCCTAGGCCGGGGCCTATGTGGTCTCTCCACAAATCCGGGCCTGGATAAAAGCTTCCTTCAGGATATGAAGATGGGTGGGGCTAGGATATTGCAGTTCAGATACTAGCTAGTATCATATTAAAATACATTCCTTCAGTTTAATAGTTAGAAGGGGCAGTCCTGTACTGTTGTGAGTACTGGTGATTGCCTGAAAATCTACACACATTAAATTCAGGAGAAAATCTGAAAATGTTTGGGGAGAAGCAGATGTTCAGAAGTGGGATTTACAGATGAATACTGAAGTAGCATTTAAGACAGACATTACACATGTGAAAGTAACAGTGATCACAATTGTGTCTCATTTATGATATAATTGGTATTTTACAAAATTGTGTCTCATTCATGGTATAATTGGTGTTTTACAAAAAAATAAATACAGATCAGGTTTGTAGCAGCCGATATTGAGATAAATTCGGACTTTGATAAATAACCCCCTCAGTCAACTAAAGTTTAGGAAATAAAAGTCTTTATCAGTGCATTCAATGAGACAATTGCTTCTCAGCCAAAACTAACCGGATGTGGCTAAAGTCAAAGCTAGGAATTTAAAAAGAGAGGATGAAGAAAGCAGTCTAAAGAGACATTTACTGTAAACCACATAGGACATATATTTCAATGTAAAGCAGTGTTCAAAGATTTTACTTCTCCACTTCAAAAGATCAATCACTAGCTGAATTCGCAAATTTCCCGCAAAATTCACAAAAAGTTCGCGAAACGGTGCCAGCGTCTCATTTTGACGCCGGCAAATTTTCGCCAGCGAATTTTCGCGGGCATTTCGCAAATCGCAAATTCACACCTGCCGAATAAATTCGCCCATCACTATCAATCACAAAAATGTTTGTGTATTAATTACAACAACTTACATTGTGATTCTGTAATATATACTATAATAATACTTTTCTGGGATTATCCAGTAACTTCTTACTCTCTATAGCAGGGGTCCCCAACATTTTGTATCCATGAGCCAAACTGAAGTGTAAAAACTGGGAAGCCACAAAAGCAAGAAAAAGATCCTTGGGCATGGCAAGTAAGGGCTGTGAACTTGAGTTTAAGCCCACTGGGAGCAACATAAATGGGAGTGGAGAGCAACATGTTGCTCACAAGCAACTGGTTGGGAATCACTGCTCTTTAGACACTGTAACAAATTTGCAGCACTTGCTTTAAAGAGAAATGTTTAGTCTAAAATCCAATAAGGAGAAGGTTTTGGATATGTACAGATTTGCTAGTTTTAAATGTATTTGCTCTCCTGGTATTATTAGGAATATAGCAGAGCATATATGTCTAACTTCTTCTGAGTAGGAGGTGCCATATTTTCTTGGAATAACATGGTACCTCCTTTACTTGTTTTCCATGTTGTAGTATACTTTTTAAAAGCTGAGTTATTTCTAAAAGGTGAGCATGAATTCTCTACATTAGAGGAACAATACTTCCCTATAAAGACTTGTGTGGACTCGCAGTAACAGATAGTGTGACTGCAGCCAATGTAAGGCAATGTAAACTGGCATAAAAGCTGAAGTGTGACATTAGAACTGCACTATAAACATAAGAAGGATATTATGGTTCTCTTCAGTTAGCTCCTAATTCTGTCAAAGAAAGGAAGCCTATAAAGTCTGCTCCATAAACATCTATATGCCTGACGTCTTTGTAATGTGGTCCAGGTCAGTGTTGTTATTCAAATAGCTGCAAATGAATACCATATCTATCTAGTGTTCACACAACATAGCTACCTAAATCTCTTTTTTATTATTACAGTCATGTTTAATGAAACCAGGATTTGTGTAATCTCTGCAGTGTACTGAATACTGATCATTCCTCACTTCTATTTTTTGAATTGTTACTTTATAGTGAGCTGTAGAATTTGCAATAAAGCAAAATCATTGCCCAGTGAAGCATTAGTTATAAAAGAATGCATAATATACTGATCATTACAAAGAAATAAAACATTTTAATTGTGTAACTATACTATGCAACAGCACATCCAACTCAAATATTTCAAGATTGGGGATTAATGCATGAATGCAATACAGTATAAACACTCCAGAGTTTGTTTATGTAAGTGTTGATAAAATGTAGCATTTGTTGTTGTACTGTTCCCTACACATACATTGTTGTATGGGCACCCTAAATTGAAGAAATAGCCAGATTAAAAGTCTCTGTAGCATTTGTGCTTGGTATAGCTCCAGTGTTCTGCACCTTTTACAGCTTACTACTTTGAAGTGCATCTCATGTATTTTAAATGAGCATCTTCTGAATACAGCACATGTAAGTGGCATTTAAGGGGATGTCCATGTCTCATCCAAGTGATGTACGATGGGTTTAACCTGTGCTCACCAATGCAGCAATAACAGTTGGTGCAGCTCTTTGTGTTCTATACAGGATTTGACAGCTCTAGATGCAAGAGAGGGATGCATTGTATGGGGAATATGAATTATTGCTAATAATCCATAGAAATATCAATATTAAGCAAGATATCTATATATTAAAATATGGTAATCTATATGCAAGATGTTTAGTGAAATTCAAGGACTAAAAAGGAGAACTTCCCTGCAAGAAGTAATAGTCTACAAGTTATAGTCTAAAAATGGTATTTTGAAGGAAACATACAGTAACAATGTAATTATATCAGCGCTACATTAAATAGTCTGAGGTGGATTAAAAATAAAATGCAATAAGCATTAACAAGTGACCTCTTTTCTCCAACCATGACACGTGGTCTTGGGACATCCAGCTGGATTTGCTTAATCTATGTTACTTACAAGAGTTCATTATTGCCTTTAAACCTTATAGACAACATACACTGTATTAAAACAAAACTTGACATAATTCATAATCTTGCCAAATTGATAAAATATCTGAAGTGGTAGATTTATGATCCTCAGATTTAAATTAATTGGTTTAGCTGTCACAATTCATCATTTCTCTGAATGATTCCAATTACTTCCATTAAAACGATCCTTCTAAAGTATATTACCAAATGAAAGGGCAAAGTGGAAATGATAATGAAATACAAAAGATCACCAAGGTATTATAACATTTTATTGAGCAATAAAAGCTAGTACAAGTTAACAACTCTTCATCACGCTGCAGATCACATTCTGCAGGAGATTTTTAAAGACACAATTAGAAAAATATTTCTCTCTAATGTGCAGCCATACATTAGGATCGGGTCTATCTAGGAATAGGACAATATAACAATGTTAAATCTTATATACCTTTAGATTACCTCAGGTACCAAAGCCACTTTGGTGGCACTTTACTTTGGATTTGTAAATCGCTCTGCTGAAATGTAACCGGAGTTTACAGAAAGACATATTGCTATTATCCTCAACCATATGCCATGTTTAATTATGCCATGTCTCATAAGCAACTTTCTTGTTATTTAGCTCTCAACTCTGTTCGGAAATAAGAACTGGCTAATGACTAATAATAATCTCAGGGGCAGATTTATAAGGATTAAACTGAGGAATCCAAAAAGGATTTCTAGCACTTATGGCTATTAGGAAAAGTCTAATGACAGGCAGGAGTATATAACACATAAAGCAGATAGTTCGGAACTGGGGTAGTAGTAGTTGCAGAACAGTTGCAGAGCACATTCAGGGATTCTCTTCCAGTGCTACAAGTGGAAAAAGTTACATTGGAGAAAGATGGTATCATTTTACAAGCAGTAAGCATAAATACTCTTAAAACTGCACGAGTTAATGATAAATTAGATCCTGAATTCTTTGTTACATCTTTAGATTGTAAACTTGTGTTAGCAGGGACTTCCAATTGTATTTTTATTCGGTAAATCTTGTTAGATGATTTCAAGATTATTGTCTGTACCCCATCAATAAAAAAATGATAACAATGATGGTGGTATCTGCCAGACCTAAAAGGAAACTATGCTCGGTCTTTTCAAACATTTACAAGATGGAAAATGGAATATATTAGATATACCATGACCTGGATGAATGAAAATCTTCCTATGTATATCATTGTTTTTTGTCTTTTTTAATAGTGTTACCAAATTGTTTAATACTAAATCAAGTTTTACCCAATCTTTGCTAAACTTATACAATAAAATTACTCTAGTTCTAGATAAACTGCGAGTCTCCCCAGTGATACAGTATTAACACGTTCAATAGAATGTATACAAAACAATACAATGTGTCATTTACCAGGTTAGCATGCCTTTATATCAGACCACCACACAATAATTAAAAGTAAATTCCCAGGTTTATTTAAATATTCACAAGATAATTTCAGGGTGATCCGATAACAGCACAGATAACAGATCATCATGAGAATATCCTGTGATTATTTAAATAAACATGGATATTGTTAAATACTACCGAACTAGTGTAGTATGTAAATATATATATTTACTTGTGCTTGATGCTTTGCTGTCAATAACACATGAGAACACACTGCTATAACCGAGCTTTTGGTTTGTCAATTCTCTTTGAAACAATCTGATTAGATTTTTCAGGACTCACTTTTCAAACATATTATTAGGATTTGTGACACCCAAATCAATTTGCAAATGGTTTTGAAATTATTCGCACCATAAATTGCATTGATTATATCATTCAGCATGATTGTTTCCATTGATTCCGATTGATGCACTTCACCGACTCACCATGTGGCACTTTCATGTATGAATTCCTTCCAAAAATATTACAGGGCTTTTATTAATGGGCACAAATAATTCAGCTGTAGTAAATGAGGAGGATGAAAGAAACACATAAAAGTAGGAAAAGAAATGTAAAGTTTTTGTTAGTGATGGGCGAATAAATTCACCAGGAGTGAATTCTCAGCAAATGTTAGTGTTTTGCCACCGGCGAATAAGTTGCAAAACTGCAGAGAAAATTTGCTGGCAAAAAATCTGCTGCGTAAAAAAAATATGGATGCACGCCAGAATATTTTCGCTCATCAAAATTATACGCCCATTGACTTAAATGCATTTGGACAAAATAGGCACACATATAAAAATTGTTGTCGGCAGCGAATTTGACGCCCATTGACTTCAATGTGTTTCACGAATTTTTTGCAGTTTCGCGCATTTTGGGACCAACGGGACAAATCCGTAGTATTTTTTGCCTTTCTTATTTAGTAATTTTTTTTTTATAATTGACCAATCAATGGCTACAAATAGTCTTAAGACATTTGCAGACACTTGCTCTATTTGTGTATGCTAGCACTACTTGCTATATTCTCTGATTCCAGTCCTACAATCAAGTTTGACTTGTTTTTGGTTTTCCGATTATCTAAGACATCCACTTGACTATAATTGTACAATTACATATATTTCTGAAAAAGAAAGGCAGTTTATTTTAAAATTAACAATGATAAAGACTGGAGCATTCTAAGAAAATATTTTTCATGCAGTTTTTCAGTTTGATATTACAACTGTTACCTGGTTGCTAGAACCAATCATTAGGAAATCGCTGATATTTTAAAAGCAATAAAAATAAAAACTCAGGATAAACAGGTCATGGTTGCTGATTTCTGTGAATTACATGCTTGAGAAAGGCAAAATAGGAGGACAAATTGAGCAAAAATATTCCACTTTAATAATTGACTGTCACCATCTACAGTTTATTAAAAAATTAAAAAAGCTGGTCTGTCCCTTAAAAATGTGAACAAAGCTCATTGAAAAAAATGATGATGCTGCTATATTTGGTATATATATACATATTTTGCTTTGTGTGATATTACTGCTTGACTGGTACCTGGTAATGCATAGATGCAAGTAACTTGGTCTCTGTAACCCAACTGAAAGCAATGCAGCATTGGGGTAATGGTACACTTAACGAGGTTAGAGATAACTGCACACCTTACATACCCTAAGTTCTTCTCTTGATGCTTGACAAAGGGGCGTGTCCCTGAAATGTTGCACAACTTCATTAATGAAATTGCAAGGGTTTACCCTGCTAACGCAAGTCTTGTGTACTGGTGAATTCCTTTATACTCTGTAATGGTACACTGAGCAACTCAATCTACTGGTGGACACAAAAATATATAAATCACACCTAATTTATTTCAATGGTAGTTAATTGGACCCATGAGATTTGTGGGTCTGGGTATTGTCCCTGAAAAACCGTGACTGCTGCACTATTAGGGAAAATCAGCCCACGAGTGCACCCGTGTGTCCACTTGATTGCCCCAATGAATTATCATATGGATTGTAAGTAATAGGCCAGCTCTGTATGAGGAACAGTTGAGCAAAAAGATTCTGTGGGTCATTTATCAACACTGGGCAAATTTACCCGAGGGTAATATCCCATTGCAAATAATTAATAGTTGCATTCATTATTCTACCTGTAGCTGGATGAAAAATGATTCATTGGTTGCTTAGGACATTCTTTGCACAGTGTTGATACTGTATATGAGTTCCACTGTTGTTATAATCTGTTGTGCAGTAGATCATCAGTAAGATTGTTGGGCTTTTAAGCAGCGTGGACGCGACCTTCAGGCGCTCCCAGGGTCCACGGGTTAAAACGATGCTATCCCCCATAAATAGTAGCTTGGCACTGAAATTGTAGCTACCGGTAGCCCCGGGGGATCACCCGCTACTATCCGGACTCTGAACTGTCGCACCAGCACCCTGTGAGCAGTGACACAAAGTGCGGCCTAGTACTGCACGCAAGCCGCGGCCTTGAGTAGGGCTTTGTAGCCCCAACCGGAAACCTGATCTCGCCGAGCAGGGCCGAAAACAATAGCATGCGGCTCATCTGAATGAGAAAAGGCCGGGTCAGTGCCTGACAGACCCTGGGGGCGCCCCATAGCAGCGCCCACTGTATCAAAGCCCAGTCCCCTCTTATATCGATCCTGGGGGCATAGGACTGTTATACTCCCTGCAATAGAGTGACAGTGTCTCTGTCTGAGGCCTTAAATAGACAGGGCTCAAGGGACAATACCCTGTTTGTGCATATGTAAGGGACCTCTGGTCCAAGAGGAGGCAGCTCCAGCAGGTGTCGCCCACATAACCACCCATACAGAGTGTTTAACAACTCCTCAATCCAGGGCAATTGCCCAAAGGCCCTTACAGCACCTGTACCACCAAACTGCCCAGTGGGGCAGCACAAGAATGGGCATAAGTCTAATGTAGAGGACCCAGATGAGAGCTCCGTGTGCCGCAACCTACTACTAATTTTGGCGATCCTACTCTAGCAACAAGTCCGTTACCTACTATAACAACACCAACCTTCTCATGATGGGAGGCAGCAAAACACAAAAACCGAAGTCTGATGCGGCATCTAAACTTGAGCAGTTTGCCAGGCAACCCCCTCAAAGCGGCTCCCAGCCGAAGGATAGCCAAACAGCAACTACAAGCTCCCCACCACAGCAACCAGAGGCACGACGCAAAATGCTGCTGGACGCCAATTACAGATTGCAGAACCTCGCTCTCCACTAAAATTGGAGGAAGTCAAAATTGACCCCCTTCTCTATTAAGGGCTGAACCTCCAGAATATGCGGAGAGATGGTGTGAGACCGAAAATAGAATTTCAACTCTTGAAGACACCTGCACTCCAATCCCCGCAAACAATAGCACCATGGGAAACCAAACTTAAAGCCTGCACTGACAAACTGGACGACTATGAGAACCGGCCAGCGACGTAACAACGTACGTGTTGTGGGGCTCCCAGAAAGGGCAGAAGGGAAATGACCCAGTGGCATTTGCTGAAAAAATGGCTGAGAGACTCAGTCCCCACGGCTGCCCTCTCATCTTTCTTCACGGTTGAGCGGGGCCCACGGGTACCGGGTAGGAGCCCCCCGCAGGAGCACCGCCTAGACCCTTCTTAGTTCGTTTGCTGAACTTCAGAGACCGCGATGCTATCTACAGGCAACCAGGGCAAAGTCCAGATATTATGGTAGAAGGGAAAAGGGTATCCATCTACCCGGATTACTCTGCAAACTTCAAAGGCAAAGAGGCACCTTTACGGCAGTCAAGCGTCGCCTGCGGAAGCCAATTTGAAAATATGGCATGCTCTACCCGGCCAAGCTGAGGGTTCAAGCCGGAGACAGAGCCACCTTCTTCACTTCAGCTCAAGAGGCGAGTGAATGGCTGGATGCGCGGGGTCACTTGTCCCCTAGAGCCAGCCCTCACCACCCAACTAAACAGGTGACAAAAGCACATGCTGCAGCAGGTGAGATCATTCTTATTTATACTTCCCTGACTTGATATAGCCTCACATTACAATTTCAGACATACGTCACTATCTCCACCTCTTGACAACGGAGGGAGGGCAACGTTGCCCATGTACACACATTGCCCAGACAGGCAGAGATATACCCTTTCCACCTCAGAGCAGGGCTGGAACTTTAAAAGCAGTAAATGTGGAATGGTTCCTATCCTTGCTTACATTCCTGAGCTCTCAGTGCCACTCTTTTTTACATTACCAGTGGAATATCCAACGAAGGGAGCTAAACGCTCCGCTTCAATGACTGTATCCCACTCCCTACTTTTTGGGAACATATCACAGCTGAACCGCTGAGGGATAATCCCCTGATTTGGAAAGGACAGAATCTACTATGCTGAGTTATGTCTCAACCCCTCCCCCCTTCTCTGTTTTGTTGTTGGGGTAAAATACACACTGTGATCTGCACTGTATGGGTGTTACTACGTGATGTGCACTCTAACTATAATGCACCAGCACCTAATATATCTGGCTATCTCAGTCAGATCCTGCTGCAGCAATGTAAGTTAGGATCTACCTGATTCACCTTTGCTAATCTAGGTACCACGGAGACTCAGACTCTACCCCTGTTCCACTTATCTTAACAGTTATTGCCGAGTGCTACCCACTCCCCTGTTGGGATTGTTCGAATTACGGGAAAATGAGGCTTCTATGAGGGGAGGATTGAGGTCTAATAGTTATTTGTGGTTGAACGAGACATCGCTGTCGACAGCTATAGAATGCACACTCCAATGTCACCTGATACCACCATTCTCGGTGAGCATAGGCCCTATGGAGCCACTTTGGCCCCAATGGTTCATAATATGTCCTAAAATTGATTATGGCTCCTCAAAGCTTTAAAGTGCTATCCTGGAATGTTCGTGGAATTAATGATAAAATTAAAAGGGCGGTGGTATTAGACACGGCCAAGAAATCTGGGGCAGATGTTATATTACTCCAGGAGACTCATCTAGTTGGACAGAGAGTGCGTGCACTCAAACGGAACTGTCTCGGTGGCATATCATGCAGACTTTTCCACATACTCCAGAGGTGTTGCTATTCTTGTTAGGAAGTCGCTAAATTATCATTTTCACGCACTGACCTCGGATAGGGGAGGAAGATATTTAATCCTAAAAGCCCAAATTGCTGGCACCACTTATATAATAGTCAATGTCTACTTACTCCGCCCGCAGATATTCAGATACTAAATGAAATTCCCAAAAAGTGGCTGAGATGGGAAGTCATCGGATGCTGTGGGCAGGTGACTTTAACTGGTCCCAGACGCGGCCCTAGATAGATTACACCCTTCTGCTCATGACACACAAAAATTTGCCCGTTGGGTAGAAACTACAGGCCTTCAGGATATTTGGAGATGGCGGCACCCCCAGCTTAAACATATTCGTGTTACTCTGTGGCCTCCGTGGCGATGTCTCGTATAGATCTTATGTCTAGGAACATCTGATATATTACCGATGTTGACTCTATAGAATATTTGACAAGGATGTGTTCAGACCATGCCCGCTGTTGCTGTCTCTGGGAGGTACTATTCAAGGTCGGGGGGTTAAAAAGGGAGATTGCCCCCCAAATGGATAGCTCACCCCAAGGTTAGTGAGCATGCTCCCCTTTGCTGGATCACAATACTGGGAAATTAACCAAGACAAATGCAGCAGACCATACAGTAATGGGACGCTGGGGAAGGCAATCAGGGGGTGCATATATCTCCCTATTAATCAACTCGTAGAGAAGGAGAGCAGGCCCTCTCTCTTGCCCGAGACACTCTAGCCAGAGCGGAATCAGATCTCACACAAAACGAGTCCCCACGAACTAAACAGGCTATGCAATCGGCTCAGAGAGAGCTAGACTTACTACTAGTGGAAAAAATATTCGCAGCAGGAGCTTTACAGAGCGGTGCTTTGGGATGACAAGGGGGACAAATGGAAGCTGCTGGCCTACTGGCTAGGGGGGATGTGCCTAAGACTATGATACAGGCCATTACTAGTGGGACTGATCTGATCACAGACCCAACACAAATGACACAAACAATTTGAAAAGTATTTCCAATCCACATATCAAATCTCCACCTGATACCTCATCTGACAGACTTAGAGAATTCCTAACACAATAGATTTTCCAGAGATTTTCCCCCGATCTAGCCACAATTAGATCAAGACATTACTCTGGGTGAAATTAAGGATGCAATTAATGGGTTCCCTTACGGGTAAAACGCCTGGCTTTAGATGGATAACGATAGAATGGTACAAGAAGTATGTAGAATTTTTGGCCCCTAAACTCCTAACTCTCTTTAATGGAATTAATACAAACAGGGGTTTTGCCTGACTCATGCTACGATGCCTATCATTACTTTAATTACAAGGAAGGTAAACCCCCTGATAGATGTGATTCATATCGCCTATATCCCTCCTTAATTGTGGACTTAAAGATATTTGCTAAGATCATAGCAACAGACTCAAAACTGGGTAGCACCTGAACAATACATCGGCGGACCAAACAGCTTATATGCCCTCAAAGGCCACGGATATATGTGAGACGCCTTTTTACTAACCTGGCGGTCCAACATGATAATTGGGGAATAAATTGTAGTGTCCCTGGTACACAGCAAAGGCCTTGAGACACAGTGCAAGTGGCAATATTTATGGGAGATCTAACCCGTGTATAAGTTAGGCCTAAACTCCGGAAGTGGATTCAGACACTGTTAATGCGCATCCAAGGGCTAAGGTGTTGGTCAATGGGCAAATTCGGATCACATATCGCTGGTAGGGGCACCGCGACAGGGGTTGCCCTCTTTTCGCCATTGCTCCTTTGCCCTGGCCATCAGAAGTGGGCGGTCAAATGAAAAGAATACAGGGCTTACACATAGGAAACCTGTTCTGAAAAATAATCACTCTATGCTGATGATATGTTAGTGTATCTAGCAAAACTCAGGCGCAGCGCCTAAGAAAACTCCTGACACTGTCTCTGAATTTGGCCAATACTCAAGGGTCTAAAATCAACCTTTACTAAATCTGTTGTGTTTCCCATAGATCCCTCTGCCCTTCAGGACCACACCCGGACACCTTATGACAGCTCAAAAGTAGCAAGCTCATTTAAATACCTGGATATAGTGATCCATAAAGACTTTAACAGATATGAACAACTCAATCTGACCCTGTGGTACAGACTGTGATTGACCAAAGTTTCTCTGTGTGCAAGACCTACTCTTTCGTTTACCAGGCAAAATCAATATGTTCAAAATGATCTTTCTACCCAAAATTTCTATATGTGTTCTCCATAATTCTCCCATTAACCCCCGACCCAATGGTTTCACTAAAATAGACAAAATAATTAGAAAGGTTCTTGTGGGCAGAGAAACACCCACGATAAACTTTAGGGTCTGCAGCACCAGTGCATCTGGAGGGGCTACACTACCCAATCTTAAACTATATTCCTCGCGGCCCAATTGGTCTATGCCCATTGGTGGTTTGTCCCGGATCTGAGCAACTCAGCATAGTGTCTTAGAAGCCGCCGGTTAATAGGCTCCCTTGAGGCCCTTGCTAAACTCCTTACCGGAGGTGTCTCCCCCCATCACATTAACCACTACTCCTATGCATACGGTTGTACAGGTATTTCAGAAAGTCTCAAAACTGGTTCGGAGAACCTCTATAGCCTGGTCCCCCCCCCTACCCGCGTTGTGGGCAAATAATTGCCGTCCCTCATGTTGTTCATTCACTCCCGGACATTGCCAGATGGGCACAGCATGGGATTAAAACTCCTTGGAGATATAGTCTATGAGGTGGAATGTAAAAGTATTGCCACAATACACACGAGAAGCCCATCCTCACCCAGATCTGCTATTTCGCCTACCTGCAGGCTACGCCATGCTTTCAATGTACCAATTTCCAACAAGGCCTGTAAATTGGAGGTGACAACCCTTGAGAACCTATTTACAACAGATTAGACCTGACAAAGCCCCCTATCCTGGGGTTTTATACAATACTATCTACCTGGCCCTCTCTCCCTTGAGAGAGTTTAAGGGCAAATGGCAAAGTGATATCCCTGACTTGGGATGAGGAAAAATGGAAGGACGCACTCAAACTCGTTCACACAGATTCTATCTCTATGAGGGACAGGCTTATAACAAATAAAATTTTTAAAATAGGATTTTTAAAATAACCCCTACCGCCCTGGGTAGAAAAGGGTGCAAACTTTTTGGGCAGGGCCCCGATTTTTCCGCCGAACGTCGGGGCCACTTTTTTCGCAATTTGGGGTTTTTCCCCAAATTTTTGGGCGCTTTTTTTTTCCCCCTCTCACCCCCCACGGAAAAACAAAAAAAGGTTCGGGGGGGCCAAAATAATCGGGAGCTCTCCCTGGACACCCCCCCTTTCCCTAAAAAAAACAAAACCCTTTCCCCCCCCCTTTTTTTTTTCATTCTTGGGTGTGTGGCTGAAGAGATGGGTGTAGGGAGGAGCTGCTGCCTGTTAGGAGGGAAAAGTGAGTTGTTTGGTTTAGAAAATTTTTTTTAAATACTGCTCTGTTTTTTTTGGAGGACAGAAGTCTGCAGGGGTTAAAGGGACATTTTAGCTTAGGTGCTTGCTGCTAGTAACTACCTTTACTGCATTTGCTCTTTTATGTCGACGTGTGGCTAGTGGGCCGCTTGTCCTGCTTTTTGATCTCATCTGCTGAACTTGTGGGTAATTAATCTGGTCCTTGTAAAGGGACCCTTTATTTTTTTTTTTTTTTTTAACTATACTACCCTATAAGAAAGTGCTTTTTTAGGAAATTATGGGCCCGGGGTGCTAATTGCCTGTTTTTTTAACGCCCAACTTTATTTTTTTTTAAATTATTTTTTTTAACTTTTTTTTTAACAACCCTAAATTATAAGTTCCTTTAGGGTTATTTTGCCCTGTGGGCCCCATTATTTTGGCACAGGGGTTTTTTTCAACCCGCCTTTCCAAAGTTTGTGTGCCCCTTTTTTTCCATTCTGCCCTAAATATCATAATTTTGGGTCTCCAGAAAAAACACGGAGTAAATTTTTTTTCAGCACCCAAATAATATATTTAACGTACCCCGAAAACCCCCCACCGCGTAGAGTGTATACTTTTGACCTTTTTGGGCCCCATTTTTGGGCCACAGGTTTTTTTTTCCCAACCCGCCATCTAGCTGGGGTGACCTTGTTCACTTTCCCCTGTCTAAAATATCCATAATTTTCCCCGCCCTCCAGAAAAAACACCGGAGTGACTTTTTCAAAGCACCTAATAAAATTTACGTAATCCGAAATCCACCGCTGTATGGGGTCTACGTTTGAACGGGGCACCCACAGCGTCACACTCTATCATCCAGAACACAGATTCAGCCTATACGAACTCCACCGCGTGGTATAGATACCACTGTTCTCAACGGCTCATTTTTCCAATCTTAAATTAATCCGGGTCCCAAAAAAACGATCTTTTCACAGCCAAAATTTTGACGTAACCCCAAATCACCCGCTGTAAAAACGCCCCCTGTAGGGCATCCCCCACCCCTCTCACCCCATCATGGGGTTTTCGTGTTAACATTTCTCCCCAAACCCCAATATTTTTCTTCAGAAAAAACCCCGGGGATTTGTTTTTCAAAGCCAAATATTTACTATCCGATCCCCGCTGTAAAAGGGGTTTTGGGGGGCCTTTTGTACATTAATTTGAGATGTTTTCTGTGCGTGGTGTGGTCAGCAAAAAGAAAAAAACAACCGGGGTGGGCTTTTTTTCAAGGGAGCATAATATATTACTATCCCTACCACCGTGTAGTAAATGTAATACGTTGACTGTAGCATTATCACACTGTTTCTTCAACCCGCCACTATGTGTACTTTGTTCACATTCGTCTAAATCATAATATTATCCAAAAAAACACCGAGTGAAATTTTTTCAACACCATAATATATTACTAATCCGATCAAACGATTAGTGTAAAACGTGACTTGTTTGCATTATGCCACTGTTCTAACCGCCACTACTGTGGACCTTTTTTCACATCTTCTAAATATCATAAACGTTCTCCAGAAGGAAACCCCGCCCCGGGGTGGGCTTTTTCAAAAGGCCATAATTTTTAAGTAATTTTCCCTACCACCCGTTGTGTAAGTTACCTTGTAGGGATTTATGGGCCCCACTGGTCTCACTGCCATAGGCTGTGGGAAACCTTTGTTCACATCTGTCTAAATCCAAATCGTTTTTCAGAAAAACAAACCGAGGGGAAAAATTTTCAAGCAGCCATATTTACGTAATTCTCCACCGTAAAAGAGGGTACTGAAAACCCGGGAGCCTTATTTGCACATCGTTCCCTTTAAAACCCCATTTCGTGTGAAGCAACCAACAGTTTGATAGCAGCCCAAACAGAAGAGACGGTACCGGGTTTGACCCTGGGCCTACAATTGGGCCCGGTTGGGCCGCTTGAAATAAAATCAGGTGGTGACCGTTTCAAGCCCATAAAGTTTCTAACCTTACCAACCCCCTATTTTGTATGGACCACTTTTAAAACTTTTTTCACCCTGCATTACTGTGTGACTTGTTCACTTTCCCGTTTAAATCCCCAAAATTTTTTTTACGTTCCCCAGAACCGGAGTGACCTTTTTCAAGCGCATAAATATTAGTAATCCGAAATCCACCGCGTAGATGAACGTACTGTAGCATATTGACACTGTTTTCTAAACTAACTAGCTTGGACTTGTTCACATTTGTCAAATTTATCTAATATCCCGCCCCAAAGAAAACCCGGAAAGGGGACTTTTTTCCCAGCGCCATAAATTTTTTTAGTAATCTTACCAAACCGCTGTAAGGTGTGTAAAATTTTGACTGAAAGGGCTATGCACCGTTTTTCCCCCGGGGCATCTAGCGTTGATTTTTGCCCCGAAACCAATTAGGTTGTGTTGTGTTTAAAAAAATGCCAGCAAAGGAAAAAGGGGGGGCGCCAAAGGGGCAGAGGGGGTTTGCTAGGGGCCGTGTGCAGGGCTCTGTGGCCCTCAAGCCAGTTTAAAAACCCAAATGACCCCTGAACCCCAAAAGGCAAAAAGGGAGGTGGTTTACGGGCAAAAAACCCCCAACCCCCTCCTTTTAACCGTTCTACTTAACCAAAAACTCCTCCTCCCCCTCAGGGGCATGGCCCCCCGAAAAAATCCACCCCGGGTTTGCCAAATTTTTTTTTTTTCAAGGTTTTTTCCCAGGGGAATTTTTTCCCACTGGTTAAGGGGGGCACCAATTATTGCAAAGGATGAGGGGGAGAGACCTTACACCAATTTATTCCCTGGCAGAGAAACAGAAAAAGGGGATGACTATAGGGAATAAAGAGGGGCCCGGCGCTCTTCTGTAAATTGTTTCAGAGAATGCATCTGAAGATAAGAGGGAGATAAGTTTGTGTGCTATAGAAGAGAGAGAGAGGGTAGTTCAAATGGAGACGGGGGTCAAAAGGGAAATAGGAGAATAAACTTAGAAGAGCGGGGGAGAACCCCCGGGGGGAAAATCAGTAGGGCAACACCGTTGGGAAAACCTGTGCAGCCGGCACCGCACCGCCTTTTTGCCGCAATTTCGCATCACTGTACCCCGCAGATCCCCACACCAAAAAACCCAGCAGTGGGATTTTTAATGTGTGGCCTCTGAAGCATGATTTGAAAATGAATCAGTCAAAAAACGACTTGGAACCAACACCAAATGAACACTTTTAATGCGAAGGCCATAAAGCGGAAAAGCACAAAGCACTTGGAAAACACCTCAAAGGAAAACGGGCAAAACTAAACCAAACACCCTTCTGGTCCGCTCTTACCTTCTCCCTCCCTTCTCCTTGCCCCTTAACCCCCCTCCACCGCCTTCCACCGACCACCTTTTTCCATTCCAGCCCATCTGCCACCAGCCGCAATTTTTCCTGTGAAGGCCATGGAGCGTGACCCAATTTCTGACTGCACCCCTTGCCGGGCCTAAACAGCTGGCTTGTCTGCACCTTAGCCCGCCAGCTTTAATCAAACCAGCTGGTGGAACTCTGAGGCCTTCGCAATTTAGCAATTGGGACAACCGCAGTGGAAGGTACCCAGCCGCAATTTTTTTTCTAAAAAGGGAATACCACACCTGTACAACATGTGCAGAGCCAAATTACCACATCTCTGTCATTAGTGTTGGGCCAAAGGTCCATAATGATACTGACGCATGTCCTCCAAGCATGGTCAGGGCAGGTATGTCACCTACACTGCCCACTGGGTGAACTTGGTAATGGCTGGGAAGCAGGGAATGGGTAGCTCAACAACAACAGTGGAGTTGGTGTCACCGCCACGGAATTGCACGCGGTTCTGCCACCACCTCTACTCCTCCATCGCTCCAACCTCGTCTTCTTCTTCTTTCTACTCTGCTGCTGGGTCCTCCTTCTCCTCCTCCACACCTGTTGCACCCCCAGCTCCCCTAGGCTATTCGACGTGCCCAGGTACGCCGTTGTCACGCTGTCTTGGGAGACGTGCCTGGAAAAGCAAAAACCATACCGGATCTGTACTCCTGTCATCTCTGCAGTCACAGGCCGATCGGTGGCTGACCCACACCAACTGCAGATCGGAAAAGTGGTGTGTGACAATGGAAGCAATCTGTTGGCAGCGTTGAGACTAGGCAATTTAACACATGTGCCCTGCATGGCACATGTGTTAAATTAATAGTCCAACGTTTGTCTCCAAGTACCCGGATTCCAGGAAACGTTCTCACCCAGTCCAGAAAGGTGTCGGCCAATTTCAGACGTTCCTACACAGCCATGGCACGCCTTGCTGACATTCAGCAGCGCTACAACATGCCAGTCAGGCGTTTGATTTCTGACAGCCAGACTCGCTGGAATTCAACGCTCCTTATGTTGGAACGTCTGCTGCAACAACAAAGGGCCGTCAACGAGTACTTTTTGAACTGGTGGTAGGACTGGATCTGCACAGCTGGGGATTTTTTCCCCGTACTGGTGCTTATGCGCGATGCCTGCAGGCTCATGCGACCTTTTGAAGAGGTGACAAATATGGTCAGTCGCACCGAAGGCACCATCAGCGACCTAATACCCTTCGCTTTATTCCTGGAGCGTGCCGTGCGACGATGACAGATGAGGCTGTAGACCAGCGTGACGAGGAGCTGAAAGCGCACGATTTCTGGTCGGAATCAACCAGAACGAACCCAGGCACCTGCTGCAACGCAGGAGAGGTGCCAGAAGTGGAGTCAGAGGAGGAAGGGGCTTTGTGGAGGAGGAGGAGGAGGACCAACAGGAGCAGGCTTCCCAGGGGGCTAGTGGTTAGGGATGTAGCGAACGTCGGAAAAAAAGTTCGCGAACATATTCGCGAACTTGCGCAAAAATGCGAGCGGTTCGCGAAACCGGTTTCGCGAACCCCATAGACTTCAATGGGAAGGCGAACTTTAACATCAGAAAAGACATTTCTGGCCAGAAAAATGATTTTAAAGTTGTTTTAAAGGGTGCACGACCTGGACAGTGGCATGCCAGAGGGGGATCAAGGGCAAAAATGTATTGAAAAATCTGCCTGTGTGTGCTGGAAGAGATAGTGTAGGGGGAGAGCTGTTAGTGATTTCAGGGACAGATGATAGTAAGTTTGCTGGCTAGTAATCTGCTTGATACTGCTCTGTATTGGAGGGACAGAAGTCTGCAGGGATTTGAGGGACATTTTAGCTTAGGTAGCTTTGCTGGCTAGTAATCTACTGTTCTCTTTAAACAACTGCCATACACGTTGACCTTGTAGGCATTGTTTGCCCAGTTTTTTTGGACGCAGCCACTGAAGCACAGTTGCCAGAAAAAATATGCCATATAAATGCTGAAAATAGTCATTTTTCGCCATACGTTGACCTTGTAGACATTGTTTGCCCAGTTTTTTTGGACGCAGCCACTGAAGCACAGTTGCCAGAAAAAATATGCCATATAAATGCTGAAAATAGTAATTTTTCGCCATACGTTGACCTTGTAGACATTGTTTGCCCAGTTTTTTTGGTTGCAGCCACTGAAGCACAGTTGCCAGAAAAAATATGCCACATAAATGCTGAAAATAGTCATTTTTTGCCATATACGTTGAGTCAACGTATGGCAAAAAATGACTATTTTCAGCATTTATATGGCATATTTTTTCTGGCCTCTGTGCTTCAGTGGCTGTGGCCAAAAAAACTGGGCAAACAATGCCTACAAGGTCAACGTCGTTGACCTTGTAGGCATTGTTTGCCCAGTTTTTTTTGGCCACAGCCACTGAAGCACAGAGGCCAGAAAAAATATGCCATATAAATGCTGAAAATAGTCATTTTTTTGGTCGCAGCCACTGAAGCACAGTTGCCAGAAAAATTATGCCATATAAATGCTGAAAATATAAATTTTTTTGGTTGCAGCCACTGAAGCACAGAGGCCAGAAAAATTATGCATATAAATGCAGAAAATATGCATTTTTTTGGTCGCAGCCACTGAAGCACAGTTGACAGAAAAATTATGCCATATAAATGCTGAAAATATAAATTTTTTGGTTGCAGCCACTGAAGCACAGAGGCCAGAAAAATTATGCCATATAAATGCAGAAAATATGCATTTTTTTGGTCGCAGCCACTGAAGCACAGTTGCCAGAAAAAATATGCCATATAAATGCTGAAAATAGTAATTTTTTTTGTTGCAGCCACTGAAGCACAGAGGCCAGAAAAATTATGCCATATAAATGCAGAAAATATGCATTTGTTTGGTCGCAGCCACTGAAGCACAGTTGACAGAAAAATTATGCCATATAAATGCTGAAAAATAAATTTTTTTGGTTGCAGCCACTGAAGCACAGAGGCCAGAAAAATTATGTCATATAAATGCAGAAAATAGGCATTTTTTTGGTCGCAGCCACTGAAGCACAGAGGCCAGAAAAAATTAAACCAGTAGGGTTTGCACCCTAGTTTGTAACGGTGGCGGAGGGAGGAGGAGGACGCTAAAGGACAGCTGTGTGTGGAGTCATGAGGCTTGAAGAAAAGGACAGCTGCATAGAAGTCAGAACAAGTCTTCCGGCGTGCAGTAACCCTCCGAGATCCACCCCTCATTCATTTTAATAAAGGTCAGGTAATCGACACTTTTGTGACCTAGGCGAGTTCTCTTCTCAGTTACAATCCCTCCTGCTGCACTGAAGGTCCTTTCTGAGAGCACACTTGAGGCTGGGCAAGACAAGAGGTTCATGGCAAATTGTGACAGCTCTGGCCACAGATCAAGCCTGCGCACCCAGTAGTCCAGGGGTTCATCGCTCCTCAGAGTGTCGATATCTGCAGTTAATGCCAGGTAGTCGCTACCTGCCGGTCGAGGCGTTCTTGAGGGTGGATCCAGAAGGGTTGTGGCGCTGCCTTGGACAGAAAAACATTTGCATGTCTGACGTTACAGACTGGCCAAAGGGCTTTGTCCTTGCAGGTGTGCTCGTGGCAGGATTACTGGCACCTCTGCCCTGGAATGTTGATGAGTTCCTGAAGTGACATCACCCTTAAAAAGCATTGTACAACATGTTTTGCAGGCTGGTTTGTAAATGCCGCATCTTTTCGGACTTGTGGTATGTTGGTAACATTTCTGACACTTTATGCTTGTACCGAGGGTCTAGTAGCGTTGCGACCCAGTACAGGTCCTTCTCCTTAAGCCTCTTGATACGGGGGTCCTTCAACAGGCATGACAGCATGAAAGACCCCATTCTCACAAGGTTGGATGCAGAGCTATCCATCTCCGCTTCCTCATTATCAAGGACTGCAAACATCCACGGTCTCCTCCCCCAGCCACGTACAAGACCAGGGGTCCCCAAAAGGTCACCACTAGCCCCCTGGGAAGCCTGCTTCCTGTTGGTCCTCCTCCTCCTCCTCCACAAAGCCACCTTCCTCCTCTGACTCCACTTCTGGCACCTCTCCCTGCGTTGCAGCAGGTGCCTGGGTTCGTTCTGGTGATTCCGACCAGAAATCGTGCGCTTCCAGCTCCTCGTCACGCTGGTCTACAGCCTCATCTGTCACTCGTCGCACGGCACGCTCCAGGAAGAAAGCGAAGGGTATTAGGTCGCTGATGGTGCCTTCGGTGCGACTGACCATATTTGTCACCTCTTCAAAAGGTCGCATGAGCCTGCAGGCATCGCGCATAAGCACCCAGTAACGGGGGAAAAAAATCCCCAGCTGTGCAGATCCAGTCCTACCACCCAGTTCAAAAAGGTACTCGTTGACGGCCCTTTGTTGTTGCAGCAGACGTTCCAACATAAGGAGCGTTGAATTCCAGCGAGTCTGGCTGTCAGAAATCAAACGCCTGACTGGCATGTTGTAGCGCTGCTGAATGTCAGCAAGGCGTGCCATGGCTGTGTAGGAACGTCTGAAATGGGCCGACACCTTTCTGGACTGGGTGAGAACGTCCTGGAATCCTGGGTACTTGGAGACAAAACGTTGGACTATTAAATTTAACACATGTGCCATGCAGGGCACATGTGTTAAATTGCCTAGTCTCAACGCTGCCAACAGATTGCTTCCATTGTCACACACCACTTTTCCGATCTGCAGTTGGTGTGGGGTCAGCCACCGATCGGCCTGTGACTGCAGAGATGACAGGAGTACAGATCCGGTATGGTTTTTGCTTTCCAGGCACGTCATCCCCAAGACAGCGTGACAACGGCGTACCTGGCACGTCGAATAGCCTAGGGGGAGCTGGGGGTGCACAGGTGTGGAGGAGGAGAAGGAGGACCCAGCAGCAGAGTAAGAAGAAGAAGAAGACGAGGTAGAGAGCGATGGAGGAGTAGAGGTGGTGGCAGAACCGCGTGCAATCCGTGGCGGTGACACCAACTCCACTGTTGTTGTTGAGCTACCCATTCCCTGCTTCCCAGCCATTACCAAGTTCACCCAGTGGGCAGTGTAGGTGACATACCTGCCCTGACCATGCTTGGAGGACCATGCGTCAGTAGTCATATGGACCTTTGGCCCAACACTAAGTGACAGAGATGCGGTAACTTGGCTCTGCACATGTTGGTACAGGTGTGGTATTCCCTTTTTAGAAAAAAAATTGCGGCTGGGTACCTTCCACTGCGGTGTCCCAATTGCTACAAATTTGCGGAAGGCCTCAGAGTCCACCAGCTGGTATGGTAAAAGCTGGCGGGCTAAGAGTGCAGACAAGCCAGCTGTCAGACGCCGGGCAAGGGGGTGACAGTCAGACATTGGCTTCTTACGCTCAAACATGGCCTTCACAGAAACTTGGCTGGTGGCAGATGACTGGGAATGGGAACAGGTGGTCAAGGTGGAAGGCGGAGTGGAGGGTGGTTCAGACGGGTCAAGGAGAGCAGAGGTAGAGCAGTAAGATGCTGGACCAGAAGGAGTGTGGCTTTTAGTTTGCCTGTTGCCTTTGAGGTGTTGCTCCCAAAGTGCTTTGTGCTTGCCGCTCATGTGCCTTCGCATAGAAGTTGTACCTATGTGGCTGTTGGGCTTACCAAGGCTCAGTTTCTGACTGCACTCATTGCAAATTACAATGCTTTTGTCAGAGGCACACACATTAAAAAAATCCCACACTGCTGACTTTTTGGAAGTGTGCGATCTGGCGGTAACAGTAGAAGTTGGCGGAGTTTGCGGTATTGGCGGCAATGGCGGGTGCGTTGGCCGGCTGAACACAGGTGCCGATACATGTTGTTGCCCTACTGATCCCTGCGGGCTGTCCCCCCTGCTTCTTCTAAGTCTTATTCTCCTACTGCCTCTCTGACTCTCCGTCTCTCCATCTGAACTACCCTCCTCTTGCTCTCTTCTACTAGGCACCCACAAAACATCAATCTCCTCATCATCATTCTCCTCAGATGCATCAATTTCTTCTGACACATCACAGAAGGAAGCAGCAGCGGGGACCTCCTCCTCATCACTCATTATGTCCATCTCTATCGTGTTCTCTGCCAGAATTAAATCTGGTGTAAGGTCCTCATCTCCTTCATCTTCTTCTGGCAATAATGGTTGCGCATTACTCAGTTCAAGAAACTCATTGGAAAATAACTCCTCTGACCCCAGTGAAGAAGGGGCACCGGTGGTGGAGGAAGTGTTACGTGGGGTGGCCATAGCAGTGGAGGATGAGGAGGATGTTGTGGTAAAGTTAGAAACGGTAGAGGATGGGGTGTGCTGTGTAAGCCAGTCAACTACCTCTTCAGCATTTTGGGAGTTCAGGGTCATTGGCTTTTTAAAACTGGGCAATTTGCTAGGGCCACAGGATTGCATAGCAGCACGGCCCCTAGCACGGCCTCTGCGTGGCGGCCTGCCTTTGCCTGGCATTATTTTTAAAAAACAACAACAACAACAACAAAAACTCAGTTGGTTTTTCTGGAAACGATAATACACACAGCTAGATGGCGGGTTGAAGAAAACACTGTGCAAATAATGCCTACAAAGTCAACGTATACACTACTACAGCGGTGGATACGGATTACGTAAAATATATGAATGCTGCTTGAAAAAAAGTAACTCAAGTGGTTTTTCTAGAGACGATAATATTATCAATATTTAGACAAAATGTGAACAAGGTCACACAGCTCGATGGCGGGTTGAAGAAAACAGTGTGCAAATAATGCCTACAAGGTCAACGTATACACTACTACAGCGGTGGATACGGATTACGTAAAATATATGAATGCTGCTTGAAAAAAAGTAACTCAAGTGGTTTTTCTAGAGACGATAATATTATCAATATTTAGACCAAAATGTGAACAAGCTCACACAGCTCGATGGCGGGTTGAAGAAAACAGTGTGCAAATAATGCCTACAAGGTCAACGTATACACTACTACAGCGGTGGATACGGATTACGTAAAATATATGAATGCTGCTTGAAAAAAAGTAACTCAAGTGGTTTTTCTAGAGACGATAATATTATCAATATTTAGACAAAATGTGAACAAGGTCACACAGCTCGATGGCGGGTTGAAGAAAACAGTGTGCAAATAATGCCTACAAGGCCAACGTATACACTACTACAGCGGTGGATACGGATTACGTAAAATATATTATGGCTGCTTGAAAAAAGTGACTCCGGTGTTTTTTCTGGAGACGGTAATATTATGGATATTTAGACAGAATGGGAACAAGGTCACACAGCTCGATGGCGGGTTGAAGAAAACAGTGTGCAAATAATGCCTACAAGGCCAACGTATACACTACTACAGCGGTGGATACGGATTACGTAAAATATATTATGGCTGCTTGAAAAAAGTGACTCCGGTGTTTTTTCTGGAGACGGTAATATTATGGATATTTAGACAGAATGGGAACAAGGTCACACAGCTCGATGGCGGGTTGAAGAAAACAGTGTGCAAATAATGCCTACAAGGCCAACGTATACACTACTACAGCGGTGGATACGGATTACGTAAAATATATTATGGCTGCTTGAAAAAAGTGACTCCGGTGTTTTTTCTGGAGACGGTAATATTATGGATATTTAGACAGAATGGGAACAAGGTCACACAGCTCGATGGCGGGTTGAAGAAAACAGTGTGCAAATAATGCCTACAAGGCCAACGTATACACTACTACAGCGGTGGATACGGATTACGTAAAATATATTATGGCTGCTTGAAAAAAGTGACTCCGGTGTTTTTTCTGGAGACGGTAATATTATGGATATTTAGACAGAATGGGAACAAGGTCACACAGCTCGATGGCGGGTTGAAGAAAACAGTGTGCAAATAATGCCTACAAGGCCAACGTATACACTACTACAGCGGTGGATACGGATTACGTAAAATATATGAATGCTGCTTGAAAAAAGTGACTCCGGTGTTTTTTCTGGAGACGGTAATATTATGGATATTTAGACAGAATGGGAACAAGGTCACACAGCTCGATGGCGGGTTGAAGAAAACAGTGTGCAAATAATGCCTACAAGGCCAACGTATACACTACTACAGCGGTGGATACGGATTACGTAAAATATATGAATGCTGCTTGAAAAAAGTGACTCCGGTGTTTTTTCTGGAGACGGTAATATTATGGATATTTAGACAGAATGGGAACAAGGTCACACAGCTCGATGGCGGGTTGAAGAAAACAGTGTGCAAATAATGCCTACAAGGCCAACGTATACACTACTACAGCGGTGGATACGGATTACGTAAAATATATGAATGCTGCTTGAAAAAAGTGACTCCGGTGTTTTTTTCTGGAGACGGTAATATTATGGATATTTAGACAGAATGGGAACAAGGTCACACAGCTCGATGGCGGGTTGAAGAAAACAGTGTGCAAATAATGCCTACAGGGCAAATAATGCCTAAAAGGTCAACTTATACACTACTACAGCGGTAGTAAAATAAAAAAAAGTAAAATAAAAAAAAATGAATATTAAAAAAAAAAAATTAAAGTTGGTGCTGCTGAACTACTAGGAGCAGCAGATTAGCACACCAGTCCCACTCCCCAACACTGCTAGACTAATAGCACTGGGCTCTTATAGTAGTAGTAGTAGTAGTAGTAGTAAAACAACAAAAAAATAAATAAAAGCAGTCCTTACAAGGACTACTGTTATTGCAGCAGTCAGCAGATGAGATCAGAAGCAGGACAGCTGCCCACTGCAGCTACATACAGAGCACTGCAGTAGAAGGTAGATTACTAGCCAGCAAAGCTACCTAAGCTAAAATGTCCCTCAAACCCCTGCAGACTTCTGTCCCTCCAATAACAGAGCAGTATCAAAACGATTACTAGCCAGCAAACTTTCAACTGTCCCTGAAATCACTAACAGGCAGCAGCTCTCTCCCTACACTATCTCTTCAGCACACACAGGCAGAGTGAAAAAACGCTGCAGGGCTTCGGTTTTTATAGGGAAGGGGAGTGGTCCAGGGGAGAGCTTCCTGATTGGCTGCCATGTACCTGCTGGTCTGGGGTGAGAGGGCAAAAAAAAAGCGCCAACAATGGCGAACCCAAAATGGCGAACGTCGCGCGACGTTCGCGAACTTCCGGCGAGCGCGAACACCCGATGTTCGCGCGAACAAGTTCGCCGGCGAACAGTTCGCGACATCTCTACTAGTGGTGACCTTTTGGGGACCCCTGGTCTTGTACGTGGCTGGGGGGAGGAGACCGTGGATGATGCAGTCCTTGATAATGAGGAAGCGGAGATGGATAGCTCTGCATCCAACCTTGTGAGAATGGGGTCTTTCATGCTGTCATGCCTGTTGAAGGACCCCCGTATCAAGAGGCTTAAGGAGAAGGACCTGTACTGGGTCGCAACGCTACTAGACCCTCGGTACAAGCATAAAGTGTCAGAAATGTTACCAACATACCACAAGTCCGAAAAGATGCGGCATTTACAAACCAGCCTGCAAAACATGTTGTACAATGCTTTTAAGGGTGATGTCACTTCAGGAACTCATCAACATTCCAGGGGCAGAGGTGCCAGTAATCCTGCCACGAGCACACCTGCAAGGACAAAGCCCTTTGGCCAGTCTGTAACGTCAGACATGCAAATGTTTTTCTGTCCAAGGCAGCGCCACAACCCTTCTGGATCCACCCTCAAAGAACGCCTCGACCGGCAGGTAGCGGACTACCTGGCATTAACTGCAGATATCGACACTCTGAGGAGCGATGAACCCCTGGACTACTGGGTGCGCAGGCTTGATCTGTGGCCAGAGCTGTCACAATTTGCCATGAACCTCTTGTCTTGCCCAGCCTCAAGTGTGCTCTCAGAAAGGACCTTCAGTGCAGCAGGAGGGATTGTAACTGAGAAGAGAACTCGCCTAGGTCACAAAAGTGTCGATTACCTGACCTTTATTAAAATGAATGAGGGGTGGATCTCGGAGGGTTACTGCACGCCGGAAGACTTGTTCTGACTTCTATGCAGCTGTCCTTCTCTTCAAGCCTCATGACTCCACACACAGCTGTCCTTTAGCGTCCTCCTCCTCCCTCCGCCACCGTTACAAACTAGGGTGCAAACCCTACTGGTTTAATTTTTTCTGGCCTCTGTGCTTCAGTGGCTGCAACCAAAAAAACTGGGCAAACAATGTCTACAAGGTCAACGTATGGCAAAAAATGACTATTTTCAGCATTTATATGGCATATTTTTTCTGGCAACTGTGCTTCAGTGGCTGCGTCCAAAAAAATGCATATTTTCTGCATTTATATGGCATAATTTTTCTGGCCTCTGTGCTTCAGTGGCTGCAACCAAAAAAATGCATATTTTCAGCATTTATATGGCATAATTTTTCTGGCCTCTGTGCTTCAGTGGCTGCAACCAAAAAAATTTATATTTTCAGCATTTATATGGCATAATTTTTCTGGCCTCTGTGCTTCAGTGGCTGCAACCAAAAAAATGCATATTTTCAGCATTTATATGGCATAATTTTTCTGGCCTCTGTGCTTCAGTGGCTGCAACCAAAAAAATGCATATTTTCAGCATTTATATGGCATAATTTTTCTGGCCTCTGTGCTTCAGTGGCTGCAACCAAAAAAATGCATATTTTCAGCATTTATATGGCATAATTTTTCTGGCAACTGTGCTTCAGTGGCTGCGACCAAAAAAATGACTATTTTCAGCATTTATATGGCATATTTTTTCTGGCCTCTGTGCTTCAGTGGCTGCGGCCAAAAAAACTGGGCAAACAATGCCTACAAGGTCAACGACGTTGACCTTGTAGGCATTGTTTGCCCAGTTTTTTTGGCCGCAGCCACTGAAGCACAGAGGCCAGAAAAAATATGCCATATAAATGCTGAAAATAGTCATTTTTTGCCATACGTTGACTCAACGTATATGGCAAAAAATGACTATTTTCAGCATTTATATGGCATATTTTTTCTGGCAACTGTGCTTCAGTGGCTGCGACCAAAAAAACTGGGCAAACAATGCCTACAAGGTCAACGTATGGCAAAAAATGACTATTTTCAGCATTTATATGGCATATTTTTTCTGGCAACTGTGCTTCAGTGGCTGCAACCAAAAAAACTGGGCAAACAATGTCTACAAGGTCAACGTATGGCGAAAAATGACTATTTTCAGCATTTATATGGCATATTTTTTCTGGCAACTGTGCTTCAGTGGCTGCGTCCAAAAAAACTGGGCAAACAATGCCTACAAGGTCAACGTATGGCAGTTGTTTAAAGAGAACAGTAGATTACTAGCCAGCAAAGCTACCTAAGCTAAAATGTCCCTCAAATCCCTGCAGACTTCTGTCCCTCCAATACAGAGCAGTATCAAGCAGATTACTAGCCAGCAAACTTACTATCATCTGTCCCTGAAATCACTAACAGCTCTCCCCCTACACTATCTCTTCCAAGCACACACAGGCAGATTTTTCAGATACATTTTTGCCCTTGATCCCCCTCTGGCATGCCACTGTCCAGGTCGTTGCACCCTTTAAACAACTTTAAAATCATTTTTCTGGCCAGAAATTTTTTTTTTAGATGTTAAAGTTCGCCTTCCCATTGAAGTCTATGGGGTTCGCGAACCGTTCGCGAACCGCTCGCGTTTTTGCGCAAGTTCGCGAATATGTTCGCGAACTTTTTTTCCGACGTTCGCTACATCCCTACCGCCTGGCACAAATCTATGAAAATGTATCAGATCTATGTCCCAAGTGCAGAGTAGAGCCTGGTACCATGTTCCATATTTTCTGGTCCTGTCCGATAACCCAGAAATTTTGGAGTGCTATACTCCAATACTTGAATGAGAAGCTCGCACTACCAAGTATTCGTTCACCAGAAACCTGTTTGTTGGGAATAACAGGGGACTTGCAGCTACGTTCTTATTCTAGAATCTGTTACCTACAGCTCCTATATTATGCCAAAAAAGCCATATTAATGCATTGGAAATCACTCAACCCTCCTACAATACAATATTGGATAAAACTGATAAATGACTCTCCCACAAGCCAGAAACTGACTTATGTGTCAAGGGGCTGCCCCGACAAATTTGAGGCTATATGGGGCACCTGGATAAGTGTGCAAACTGGTTAGCTGCATATGTTCTAATATCATGGATATGTCAATTTATACCTTACCTCCCCTCCCTCCTTCTCTCTCAACTTTCTTTCTTCTTCTAAACTTTCTTTTGATCTGTACATGTTTAATGGTTTAAAATTTAAAATAAAAACTTTTAAAAAAAGATTGTTGGGCTTTTCTGTTGATCCATACACTACCCATAGTATGTCCCTAATACTTACTGCCAATGCAAACTAAATATAAAAAAGTTTAGTCTAGTACAACTATTAATTCACCCAAAAATAACCAGGGAAACAATCTCCTACTTCTCTCTTTTTATATAAGAAAAACCGTGGTAGGAAAAAAGCGAGCCAAGAAACATGACCTATGCAGAGTCTGCATGGCTATATTTCAAATGTCTGATATGCAATAACATGAGCAAGACATAATTCAGATGCATCTCACAGAAGTAAAAAAAAAACATACTCAATGCTTATACTGTATTCTTGCGTTTTTGAAGTATAGAGCTCATCTATTTTATTTCATGTAACTGATGAAACGTTGCCTCTAAGTGACTTCTGCTGTAATTCACTTTTCACACATCAGTAATTGAGGGGGTGGGGGAATGCAGATGTGCCTGGAGGCCTTCCTGTACATTATTTATTGTAGTTTTTTTAATACTAAAAACTAAAACATGACAAGAGAACATGTTAAACCTCAACATAAAATTGCCTACAAAAAATGTTTATGCCTTTTAAAAAAGTGCTTAAAAAATACACACACAGTACAGTGGTTATGTTTAAGGCAAATAAACATTTGTATCTGCTTGTCCAATATTGAAATAAAAAGTTATAATCCCAGAGTTTTGATTTCGAAAGATCTAGGGCCCAACGATTGGATCAGAACGGAGGCTAAACGGGCACTCGGATCGAGGGACCGCATCAAACAAAAGATGTAGCCACAATCCGACGGGATTTTCTAACCTGTCCAATCGGCATCTGGCCGACTTTAGCGGGAAAGCCGGTGGGGGGGCTCTAAACATGGGCTGATAAACTGCCGAATTTGTCTGTCGGCAGCTTTTATCGGCCCATGTATGGGGGCCTTAAATTATGATTACCATAGTAACATGCCCACAGTCCCTTTATCCATGAAGAGTAGCGAGCCTATTTCTGGGATAAAGCCTTCTTAAAAAAATAGTTATACAGGTAGGTTTTTGTAAACGATTTTATAATTTTCTCATCCCAGTGTTTTATGATAATGTACTAATATCATTTATAGTACGTACTGATATTTAGAATGCTGGTAACTGCTAAGCATATTGTCCATTATAATTATAGACATTGGGTGTCATTTATCAACACTTGGCAACTTTGTTTGTGGGCAGAAACTTGGCAATCAAATTGTTGTAACTGCAGCTGGCTAAAAAAAAGTCAATTGAATGGTTGCTATGGGTTACTAACCACAGGCAAATTTTCCAGTGTTGATAAATTAGCCCCATTATGCTGGAAGTGGTGCAAATGTGTTTGTGCTCCTTAATGCAATTGGGCTGCTTGATGCACTGTAGGAGCAGAGCCTTTTAAATACATTACTAAATCTCTACTGTCATAGTGCAAATGCAGTGTCTGTGTCATGTACAACTTCTTTGTCTGCTGCAGCTGCTTAAGTAGTGTATTGAATACCCCAAGAACATACAGAGGGATGACTGTTCATAAACAGGCATACCTGTTCATAAACAGGTATTGGACCTATTATCCAGAATGCTCAGGACCTGGCGTTTTCCACATAGCGGATCTTTCCGTAATTTGGATCTTCATACCTTAAGTCTACTAGAAAATCTTGTAAACATTAAAAAAAAAACAACAGGCTATTTTTGCTTCCAGTAAGGATTAAGTATATCTTAGTTGGATCAAGTACAAGGTACTGTTTTATTATTACAGAGAAAAAGGAAATATTTTTACAAATGTGGATTTCTTGGATAAAATGAAGTCTATGGGAGATGGCATTTACATAATTCAAAGCTTTCTGGATAATTTGTTTCCTGATAACAGATCCCATGCCTGTACTATAATGGGCAAATGTTACACTTGAATACACTCATGGTGGTGCAGAAATAAAGAATTGAGTCAATATTTCACATACTGTATAATACCAAGATTATTATCTTCTTGGTATATACAGAAATCTATGGTTATTTAAGAATAACTACAAAAGAATGGCTTATTATATGCATTGTTTTCAGGCACAGTGCAATTGCTTATTATTTTGTCTCAAAAATATCATGCTAAAATAGACAACCAATACAATCGCTCAATTTACAGTAACTCTCCTTTTATGAAATGATCACAGAACACTGTGGGAGGATATAATGCTTGGAGTGGGAAGATCAGCCCCCTTAAACTTAATACTTCCAAATTGAAACAAAAGATGCTTGCAAGGCAGACTGAAATCTTGAGGTGAGTGTCTATGGGAAGCTGCTCCAGCTGGATCAATGGGCTTCACGTGCTCATTTCTGCTGATTTTACTACTGTAAGCCATCTGACAATGAAGTAACAATGGGCTTACAGATAAAAACTGTTTAATACAGATATCCTGTCTGTTTTTTATTCCAACAGAAATACAAAATCTAACGACTCCTTTGTATAATCTTCTTCTCCTGTATCTTACGGCTTTCTTGACTTCATATATAGATTTGGTTAGATAATTTTCGGAAGGTATATCTGTGCACTTGACACTATTTCAGCAACACATCATTTTATTAAACCACATCAATACATTCAAGAAATTGTACCTTTAAGAGACCAAACATAACAAAACATAACATGGATATTATATGTATCTGTTTGAATATGACTTTTAAGTAATAATTAAACCACTTGTAGTTCTCATAATTTATCTGTTTGTGGGTTTCAGACCCACAAATCATTGGAAGACATATTTCACCTTAAAATTCATTTTTCTCCAGAGCACTGTCTACTGATGTGCTCTGCTCTTTGTTTCACCTTTAATATGGATATTATTCAAACCGATTTGAAACTACAGTATCAAGAGCCAAGGTGTGCCTAATATTTTCACTTTATAAGGGAAAGGGTGTCCAAGAATTTTTATTTGAACAAATATCTTATCCTTTAAATCATAAAAAACAACTGCTGATAAATAATGCTGTGTTAAGAGGCCATTGTGCGCCATTAATCTAAAAATTATATTATCGACTTTTCATACTACTTACATTTCTAGCGACATCGACAGTTGTAAAATGAAGTGAAATTATTTGCTGGGAATTTATAAATTGTTCTACAACGCTTTACAAAAAGAGCAACTCTGGGAACTCAGTTCCCTGTCCTTCATGCAACCTAACAATGCCTCTGTTATCATTGAGCACATTAGCCTTTAATGTGTGTGCTCTTGCCATGCAAATGGAAAACTTCAATTAAGAGAATGCAGAGATAAAAGCATCAATTTTTATGCATTTGTCCTATCTAAACTCTTTTTAGAGAGTGTTTTGTGTTTAACTTTTTCTGAAAAATACAGGGAAATGAATCTCATAGTAATTCATGGAACCATTAAATTAATCCTTAAAATGTAATAAATAGGCTGAGCACATTTGCCATTCTTTTGTTACAATTGATGCTTTTATTTTAATACTACATACAAATTCATGCTTAGAAACAGAGAATAGCAGCTCATATATTATATTATGTCAATTATATATGCATCTATTCAATAAAATATATGTATCTAAATATATATATATATATATATATATATATATATATATATATATTCGATTCGAAGTAAAATAGTTTGAATATTCGAATATTCGATAATCAAAGTACTGTCTCTTTAAAAAAAACTTCGACTTCAATACTTGGGCAAATGAAACCTGTCGAAGTGCTATGTTAGCCTATGGGGACCTTCAACAGCATTTTTCTAAGTCTTCACACATCAAAGTAAAATCATTCGATCGTACGCTAAAATCGTTCGAATCGTTCGATTCGACCGATTTAATTGTGCGATCTAACGATTTTACTTAGATTGCAGGATGTCCAAAATTGCTGAAAAAACTTCGAATTCGATATTCGAATTCGAAGTATTTAAATGCGATGGTCGAATTTCGAAGTATTTTCAACTTCGAAATTCGACCCTTGATAAATCTGCCCCTTAGTGTGTATGTTAATTAGTTGGGGGTTAAAAGCTCACTGCTTTTCTCACTAGAGTTCCAAAGTTAAAGGTAAGTGCCAAATACTACTCAGTTACATTTCTTGCTGGGGGATGAAGGACATTTCAATGCACTACAGAATTAGAATCCTAATAGACAGTTTAGGACTCTTGTATAATGAGGGGCTTGACTATGCATTTGAGTTAACATATTTTGGCCAAAATATACTACTAAAACCTCATTTTGCTAAGACATTATTTAAAAAGCACAAGACTTTGAAATTACTTCTCTTAGTGCAGAAAAAGATATATATGCATGTACTGTAAGCATATTGTGACATACAAAGATTTACTTTTTTACAAAGGCTATGCAAAAGCTAATGCATTGTGCTTGCTTTATCATCAGAATATAATCTTTGTCATTTCTGTTAAGTAACTAGGTTGTTGCTCTTTTTTTATATTTGTTATATGTGTTTAGTTTAAGAGGAGGGGGTAGATTAGTCACCATTTTGTGTGGCAAGTGATAAAAGCTGCAGTCTGCAGCATTTTGGCCCGTATATGGGGCCCTCCGAAAGTCTTCCCCGATCAATATCCGATGTCGATCGGGCAGGGTAAAAATCGCAGCAGCTGTTCATTGATCCCACAATCTGACCGACCAAATTGTCTCCAGATATCGCCCACCTCAATGTGGGTATATCGGGGAGAGATCTGCTTGTTTGTACGGCCACCTTTAGAAAGCCAAACAGCTGTAAGAGATACAGTAGAAAAATATAAAATGGAACAATTATTGCTGCATGGCCATGCAAGCAGAGGATCTCACCAGTTTACTTGTCTGGGTGCACATGCCCCAGACCTATAGCTCAAGGTGTAGGTATCAGACCAAGAAAGAACAGCAGGCACTCCCAGATCTCATGGACAGGGGAAGTAAAGGAACTGCAGTCTTTATTATAGGCAAATGTACAGAGTTAATCAATTATTTTAATTATTTTGCTTTTTTTTACCCAATATTTTAAACATTTATGTGATGTCATAACAACTACACCAAAATATAGGCCACCATTGGTACTTCACATATAATAAGGTAGCTCAAACATTTATTGCTTTATTTGTTCTCTCAAAAAGAGATTATAAGTAAATATTGACAGAAGTGATGATAATGGATTAGCCCTTTGTGAGCAGTATTCTGTGCTAAAATGTGTCTACTTGTAGCTACAGTAAATGGATCATTCAGCAGGTAATATTTTAAAATGTTAATTGCAGGAAGTTTGCAAATATGGAATGAAAATGCATTCCAAAAATGAGACTGTTATTTTTCTATAATGCTACTAACTGTACACAGTATTACACACTGATTATTAAGGCACACTGAACCTCTGACCTATAGAATGTAACAATATTTTCTCTAGTTGCCCTAGGCACAAGAAGATTAAGTAACTTGCCAATGACCATGAAAAGCTGACACAGAAGTTGTCGCCTGGAAGAGTATCCCTGAGCCAAGATACAGTCGATGACTTGTACATAGAGTCCATTACAGAGCAAACGCTAGTAATAAACAAATGGTTCACAATAGTAAATGGAATAATCTTGTAGGAGATGCAGGACTTGATGGAAAATATGTATTTTTTAACATTAATTTCAGAATGGAGAGAAAATTAATATACTGGAGGTAGCAACTTAGGCTTCTCAATTAACAATATATATAGACTGATTTTATACATACTATATTCACAATGGTAGCAATAAATGCAATGAATAAGGGGCATGCAACCAGGTCTTTTCTAGTACATATATAAAATCAATATTAGTTATTACAATACAACCACTGCCCTACATTATTCACATCCAAACACTTTTTTTCAGACATATATTAAAAAGTTGTATTTTGACGACAAACGTCTCATTATATAAAATGCCAAAAACTAGTTGTCTTTAAACTGTCATACAGTCCGTGAGTATTCAACTTTATGACCCATGGGAGGGAAGAAAATGACACAAAGAAAGGTCAATGACTAAATTACATTATTCTGATTGGGATAAAGCAAATAGAGGAGCTTGGCTTTATGGGTACAGATAGGAGATGAGTGATTCTTCTTAGTTTTCTAAGGAGACTGCAACATCTTTGAACTTATCACAAGGAAAGATTTGTTTTAACTTGATGTTTTTGTCTGATAAATCATTCTGGTCAAACAAAGTGCTCTACAGCACAGTAAAACACAAATTTATATTATAAATTAAACATTAGATATAATTACAACTACTGTATGTTGGATGATAGGATAGCAGAAGGGAACAGTTAAAAGTACAGTAAAGTAGGAAAAAGCTCTCATAGTCTCACAAGTCATTTTTCCTCGAGGATTAACAGGTCATATTCCTGATGTTTGACTTACGCTAAGAATACAATCTCTTCATCTTTGTAGTTTTCTAGCAAAGATAATGTAACGGTAAGAAAAACAACTTCTCTTTGTGGTTTTTAGAGATAATGTAATAGAGGAAAGCACTTATTCTTATTTCTAAAGTTTTGTTGTATAGCCTACACTATATTGAAATGCACAGGTTGGCATACATTAGATATTTGACTCAAAGGTAAAAGGACAACACTAAAGCCTCTCAAATAATTTTGGAAAAGTGGCGAACTTGCTTTATTCTATGAGGGAAACTTAGGCAACATAGTGCTCATTGTAGTTTTAAATGTATCCGAGTGCCAATATACTCAATAAAGGTGACCTCAAAGTACAAAACAAATGATACTGTGCCTCAGGTAAGATCTATACCCTGTGAGTCATTGAAATTATAGGAACTAATACTGATAGGAGATACTAGGAACTAATACTGATAGGAGATATCAAATTCAAATTTAATAGCTTAGTTTCATATAGAACTCAGCTGGGATCTCACATACATGTGTTGAGGAAGGGAGAGGTGTAGTGTTGAGTGAATCTGTCCCATTTCGCTTTGCTGAAAAAGTATCGAAACTGCGATGAAAAATCATGAAACAGTGAAAAATTCGCAAAACGCATTGAACTCAATGGGCATTTTATGTGCCATTTTTTTTACACATGCAACAATTTTTCTTACTCAAAATGCATTAAAGACAATGAGCATTTTTTCTTATGGCGACTTTTTTGTCCCAATGCATTAAAGTCAATGTTTTCTCTAATGGAGACTTTTTTGTCCAAATGCGTTTAGGCGAACTTTTCAGCTAAGAATTTTTGTCGCAGTTTTGTGAAAAATTTGCACATGGTGAAATTCAGAATTTCGTAGCTAATCTATAGCTGGCGAATAAATTCGCTCATCACTAGAGAGTTGTTGCAGAACTATACCTCTTAACCAAAATAGCAATTTATTAGCAGTATCTTATGGTTCTCATAGGTCAAGAAACATTTAATTACATTTAAATACCACACATAAAAACGCCCATTGAGTTCAATACGTTTCTCAAAGTTTCGTGATTATTTTTCACAGTTTAGATAAATTTTCAACAAAGCAAAATGGGACAGATTCACTGCAGAGAATTTTTGCCGCAGTTTTGTGAAAATTTTGCACATGGTGAAATTTAGAATTTCGCAGGTAATCCATGGCTGGTGAATAAATTCGCTCATCACTAGAGACGTGTTCCAGAACTATACCATTTTATATTGCTATGATGCGCTGATGGCGGAGCAGACCACGGCTTGGCGTCTCAGACTGGTCGCTAGCTCTCACAAGACTTCGGTAACTCACCCGAAGAATCCAATAGTAAAGGTAAATGAGCGCAGACCAATTCACGCCAAATACGCCTGTTGTAATATCAGTGCGGCTTTATTTCTACATACAGTGTGATACAGACAGTGGGTGTGCAGAATGGTCCTACGCGTTTCGTGCCCCTATACCAGCACTTCCTCAGGGTACCAGAACTATACCTCTCAGCTGAACATGGTTTCTGGATGCTAGGGGTTCTTAACCAAAATAACAATTTATTAGAAGTATCTTATGGTTCTCACAGAACACCATTTTGCTGAGACAAAGTGGTCAAGAAACATTTAATTACAGAGCAAAAAACACACTGATATTCCCTTAGGGTAGACTTTTTAGGGTAGAATGGTTGCATAGAACTGCCCAAACAAACATGTGTTTGCTGTTCAGGTTTGCAGCATAAAATTATTATTTTAGTTGGATTTGGGTGTTTGCTGGAAATAGTATGTTTAAACTTGCCTTTTGCATCAGAATGGTTTACAGTGCATTGCCTGGCACTATAAGTCATTATATACTTTGCTGGCTGATCATACATGCACAACACAGACAGACCTGTATATTGTGATATGATAATGCTTAGACCCGATGACATGATCCTGTTCATTATGGACACAGTAGCAGTTATCTCCAGAAAAAAGACATTATCAACCTTCCAAGGAGATGGCGAGCTTAGTCAGTAGAGCTGTAACAATTTTCCATTCGTATCATGTTTTCAGATGCAAGCAAACTCATTTATTTCGGTTTCCAAAATACCTTGGAGGCGTTTAACACTAAGGGGCAAATTTATTTTGCTATGTAAGAAACAGAGGCATAATACATCTCACATCGCCAGGCTTTGTCGTATATAAAATGCTTACATTGTTTACGTATTTCTTTTTTTCTTATGTGTCTTCCACCGGAAGCAATGTAAAATAAAAGCAGCAAATGGCTTAAAATAAACTAAACCTTGATAAATTTTATTTCATTTTACACAGGATAATAAATATGCATATAAGTCACTTATACCCGCAGGAATTATGAATGAAAAGTATCAAATCTTCCAGAAGACATCAGTAGATATCTTCCTAATGTATACTATAAGGGCATGTGTGGTTATTGCTAACTCCTCACTCCTCTTTAGCGTCTTGCTGCAAGTTGTCTGCACACATTAGTCTTATTTGCTGGTGTTTGGTTTGTAGCATGAACCCTGTGGCATTGAACAAGAGAGTTATTACATTGCCTATTTCTAACCACATGACATTTATAGGGCAGTAGCACTAGGGAATAAAAATGTATTTACAAATAATATTGACTTACTTTGCAACTTTAAAAATCATGCATCATTTACATTTTTTATAGTGTAGTGTAGATTAATTTTATGGGACTGGTGATAAATATTAATGATCTAAAAGCTAAAGAAATATATAAATACATAGTAGTTGAAGCTGAAAAAAGGGCATTTGGATTGTACATGGTTTAGCAATAATAGCAATTAATAATGTTGCCAGAGTGTACAATAATAACAGCAATTAATAATATTGCCAGAATGTTCTTATTAAACCATTTGTTGAAACTATCTAATGCATTTGCCACTACCAAGCTTCAGAGAGAATTCTAGAACTTCTCTGCTTCAAAATTGTTGTTTGCTTTAGATAAAAATGTTTAGAATGTTTCTTTAATCTCAATAGGAGTAATAAATGAGGTCTGGACTGAAGTCCAGGGACTATGGTGACATTTTTTACATGAATGCTGGTAGACTTCCATTTATTGTTATTCTTATTTGCTTGTCTTTCTGTTTGGTCTTTCGCCTATTCATATTTCATTATCAACCACTAGCAACCAGGTAGCAATTAAGATTCCAGGCCCGAAAGCTTCAGCACAAAAAAAGAATAATTGAAAAATCAAGAGTAAATAATGAAGACCAGACAAGTTGCCTTAAAATATTGCTTATGGTGACCTCTTCAAATTGAGTTAAATGGTTGGCTCATAGTTGGACTTCTCTGCTTAGGCCCTACAAGAAATCCTACCTTAGTATGTAAAACCTTAGTATGTAAACTCACTCTACTTCTAGGACCTATGATTGCGACTTTTATTTTCTGGGGTTGCTTTACCAATCAGTGCCAGACCAATCAGTCAGTGCCCAAGTAAATTGTCTGGCCACTTTGCCTCCCTCCCATCCGAGTGTACACATGCAAGGTTGCCAACGGGGAGACATGCACATGTGATGACGACATGCCAGGGGCGGTGGGGTGGAGAAAGCTGGACAAGAGGAAAGCAAAGAGAAGCGTTACATGGCTAGTGCTCCCCCACCCCCCACACACACAGTTGTGCCCTAGGCACGTGTCTCCTCTGTCTACCACAAATTACAGCCCTGATACCAATTGCTAGGGGTTTTTGGTACCAACAGATAATATAGGGTGGATTGAGTTGTTTCCTTGTATTGATTATTTTAATCATTGCAAGCAGGTAGTGATGGGCGAATCTGTCCCATCTATATTCGCCCAAAAATTTGTGAAATGTCGAAAATATTTCGAAACACATTGAAGTCAATGGGTTTCAAAATTATTTTGACGTGCAACAATTTTTACACAAGCAACTTTTCTGTTGCCACAAATTTTTTTTTTCACCGGCAAATTTTTGCAGCAGTTTCGCAAAACAATTCACAATAAATTTGCCCATCACTACTAGCAAGATTATCAGTTTCTTACATACATTTTCTAAGGCAAAAATAACAAAGCACAAAGAAAAAAAAACATAGTATGGCAACATAGAGCAAGCTTGAATATTATTAGCAGGAACCTGATGATTCCCCTCAAATATTTGTTGGTATTTGCAAGTTAACATATTTGTTGTTTTTTATCATTATTTATGCTCTTTAGCTTTTTAAATGGCTTGGGAAAATTCTCCTTAACTTTTATAAATGTACGAGTCAACTCCGGTGGTACTTGGCTGTCAGTTATGACAAACGATGGATGCAAATGCTTGCTCCTGGAAACAAACTGCATTCATCATGCAAAGGTTTCCTATAATTACGTTACCTAATAAAATATACAATTATGATGAATTTTCAGCTATGGGGATACCTTACAACTAGCAAAGGACATTGCTGAACACATGTTTTCTGATCAAAAACCTAGTTTATTGTTTAATGTACCTAACAAATCTTCTTATTTAATGGCATGTGTATGTATTAAAGAGTCATTTATCAACCACAGCAGAAAGTCTCAGCACCTCGTACAATTTACTGCTGTATGACCAGTTGGCATAGAACCAGCATGAAAGAACCTAATAAACTACTGCTATCTTTTTAAAGTTGCATACCCTATTAATTCTATAAAAGCAGATAGATAATAGATGTCAAACAGCAGAGTGTGAACTATTGTCATGCTATTATTTGTAGCAGGGCTTACTAGTTTAAAAGAGGGAACAATTGTGCTATATATGTACTGTATATGTAGTAACATACATAATGATATAGACTGATCTGCATAATCATACCTGCTTACAAAACTTTAGGGATAACATATTTTAGATCTGACATCACGTAATTTCAAGGTCATAATTATCAGATGTTCCCCAAAAATGCATTTGGAGAATGATTACCTTCTTTTTACGAATACAACTGAATGGGTGTTGTTCTAGGGAAGGGGGGTTAGGTGGCAGCACTACATCTGAACTGAGCACTGATGGTAAGTTTGGGGTCTCCGGCTGGTGCATTGATGGTGGAAAACAAGCCAAATAATGCAGTTGAAGAATAACCTCCTCCTCCTGTGAATCTATGCCCATTTTAATACAGCTCAAGACCTTATTTGCCCTTTTACCAAGTTTATCATCTGCAAGGACTCCAAGGTCCTTTTCCATAATGGATTTGCCTAGTGCAGTCCCATTAAGGGTATAAGTGGCTTGGATATTTTTACATCCCAAGGGCATGACTTTACATTTATCAAAATTAAATCTCATCTGCCACTTAGCTGCCCAGATTGCCAGTTTGTCAAGATTCTGTTGCAAGGATGCCACATCCTGGATTGAATTACATTTATCCAGTTCAGTTAAAAGTTACTGGGTCCCATAGCTAAGTCATTTTAGGGGCCCTAAAGGAACTGCCATCAGTAGGTACCATTGAAACCCTTGGAGGGAAAAGTATCCAATAACACAAAAGCCCTATTATATTGTCTAGAATTTCATACAGTTCAGAAATGTTCAACCTGTGGCACTTTTGCTGAGATAATGAATACAATAGCTTACATAAAATATGCTAAAGGAAACTGAAACTACCAGCTTTGTGTGAAGTGCATTGTAGTAGTTCAATCATGGATGCACATGGGTCATTTATTTATATATCAAATATATTAAATATATATATATATATTTATATATTAAAATGTATGATTGTCCAAAATACATTAGCTTTGCTTGTCTAGTCTAAAACAAGTGTAATCTATGTTAGATACACACTCACATTGTATATTGTTAATATGCACAGTCAATGCACAAACAAAATTCATAATCCAAAATAAGTGATCAGATATTGATTGCTCAGGGTTTTTATTGTAGGGTCAACTAATGATCATAGTTGCCTGTATGTGTCGCCAGTAAAAGCTATTGCACTTTTGGTAAATGTATTTGGTAAATATGCAATGTGAATTGATTAGGCCTATGTACTGTATAACTGCATTAAGAGAAAAAGGGTGCCAACATTTTAAATAAGCCCTGGTTGTTTTCTTTATATTACAAGCACCTATATATATATTACCTATAATGCATATTAAGCCAAAATATACAAATAGAAAGACAAACTCATTTTAAAAAAAAGGGAAACAAAATACAAAAATAATGGCAGCAAGTGGTTGTAGACTCACTAAAACTGAAGCAAATGTTGAACATACTGACACCATTTATTAAGAGTCACCTGCGTCTAAACACACTGCTTGCACTTCTATAGAGTGCCAGTTTGGTTGCCCAGTCTGCTTTGACTATTGATGCTGGGGAACCCTAGAACTACTGCCAACCCTGAATGTAATAGTAGTTCCAGGGTTCCCACCATGAGTTGCATCAATAGGCAATCAGATCTGAGCCAAAGGAATCACACACTAATGGCATTTTAACAATGCATGTAGTAAATTTTATAATTTTTGCATAGTTTTCTAAAAAAAAATTAAAAAAAAATTAGCAAGTTTGGTCACAAAAATGATGGAATTCTGGGGATGTGCTTTGTGTTTGAAATTGTACTTTGCACACTATATCTGGTAAGTAAATGTGCATTAAAGTGTGAAATACAATGTTATTAAGGCATACAACTGTTAACAAGTGATTGCCAAACTGGAAATATATCATTTTTCAGAAGGCATGGCGAAAGAAAGAAAAAAAAAACTTTGAAGTTTACTTGTTTGCTTTGTTTACTGGGAAAATAATTGTTTATTCCTATATACTGTCAGATATTGCGAGTGAATAGCTTGTAATCAGAAATATTTGTCATGCTGTACAAGAACATCAATCACATGGGTTGGAAATTTAAGGGGTTGTTCACCTTTAAATTAGCTTTTACTATGATGTACTGTAGACCAGAGAATGCTATTACACAATTTGCAATTGGTCTTAATTTTTTATTTTATGCAGTTTTTGAAGCATTTAGCTTTTTGTGCAGCAGCTCTCCAGTTTGGAATTTCAGCAGTTATCTGGTTGCTAGGGTCCAATTCAACCTAGTTATGGTTTGAAAATATGGATAGATCAGGACTAAAATAGAAAGATAAGTTATAAAAAGGATAATAACATCACAGCCTTACAGAGTAATTAGTTATTGAGCTACTGTCAGTCAGTAACCCCCATTTGAAAGCTGGAAAGAATCAGAAGAGAAAGGCAAATAATTCAAAAACTAAAATAATGAAGACTGATTGAAAATGTCCTTATAATAGATCATAACATTCTAAAAGTTAACCCAAGGGCAAACTTCAGAGGCATAACGATGTTGCGCCAGGCTACCATGCAAAAAATCTTTGGAGGTGCCTGGTGTGCAGCAGCATACCCTCCCACCTCTAACCACTAGTGATGGGCAAATTTATTCGCCAGACGAGAATTCGCACGATTAGCCGCCGGTGAATGAATTCGCAAAAAGGCAGCGAAAATTCGCTGGCGTAAAAAAAAACAGACGCCCATCACTACTTACCACCCGTCTCCGACCTGCTTCAGGTAGTTTGCAGCCAGTGCAAAAAATTAAATTACCACATTACTGCTGCAACTATATTTCCCATTAGGATGCAGTATATTAACACATTTCATTTGTTTGCTATCTGGCTGTATTTTATTAGAAACTGTAAAGCAATCAATCATAACTGAAATCCTGCACACACCTTGACACAATGCCATTTTCTGAAATCATAAATAATTCATTTAAATTTGCAATCATAGTGCATCTGATTAAATCTAGTTTATTACTTGTGAACTGAAACTTTAAAATCCAGCTTGAAGTGAAAGGCAGAATTGTACGCAAGAGCACAAAGGCAACTTTTAAATACTGTATTCATCAATCATATTGATTCTTTCCAAGCCATTCAAGTGCTATGGAGTCTAATAAACATATTCATTTGCTCACCCTCAGTGGAGTGTATATAATAATGTGGAGTGCATCAAGGATCTTTGTAAATCAGAATGATTAAAAATAGCAACTGATTTCCAAATGAAAGCATTACACATCATTAAGTGGATTATTAATACTAACATTTAATAAACTAGTTATAACAGTGCTATCCCAGTGTCATCCAGTATCACTCACCCACTCTAAGTACTAGTGATGGGCGAATTTGGGGCATTTCGATTCGCTGAAAAATTAGGTGAAAAATTTGCGAAACGGAGCCGGCGTCTCGTTTTTGACGCCAGCGTCCATTTTTTTGAGCTGGCGTCCAAAAAAACGGTCGTCGGCATCCATTTGTTTTTGACGCCGGTGAATTTTCACTGGCAAATTTTCATGGCAGTTTCGTGACTTTATTTGCAGGAATTTTGCCTGCGAATTCGCGCCTGCCAAATAAATTTACCCATCACTACTCAGTACTATTATTCTTCCTCTCCTCAATCAACCTCTATTCTCCTAGTCTCATTAGTTTTACTTACTATAACCTATTATTCCATCTATTTAGCCTCTTTGTTCTCATAGAAATAGGGAATGGCCAGGAAATAGACCAAATGTTTAGGCGCACAAGAGCCCACTGACACCTGGGCCCACCGAGAGTTTTCCTGGTATCCGGGTGGGCCAGTTCGACACTGGTGTCATCCCAGTGTCATCATCCCACTCTTAATATCATTAGTCTCGCCCCTTAATGTCACCCATCCCACCACCTGCCTGGTTTATTTTTGTAAGAATGGCAGCAACCCTAGCAGTAACCTACTGCAACCAATAAGATATTAATAATATATAATAATAATACAATATGTGCCGTAACGTAACATGATGCATTCTGCTTGCATTTGGAGCTTGTATGTGCCTGTGTGACTCACAGTGTATGATTCACTATACAAAGACTTTGTTTAGAAACCTACTTAGTAGGAAGCCCTACTATAGATAAAATACAGGCCAATATTTATTTCATAAAAACTCAAAAAAAAAAAAATATTTCTGCTTTATAGTTTTTTGGTTATATTCAGAATAAAATACATAATGAAGAATGAGATTGCTAATATTTAAGTTTTTTTACATACTTAGCAATATGAACAGTGTTATAGATGAAGTCCATAATAGCACTACATTATCTACAAACCCCTCTATTAAAATATATTAACAATGAAAGAAAAGCCTGGCTACTGGATATCTGCCTTTTCTTAGGTATCCAATTTAGCATAGTTACAGGGAAGGATCATTTTGCAAAGACACTCATGCATGTTAGAATTGCATTGGGATGATCATCACTGGGTCTTGTATGTCAAAGTCTTCTATAACATATTTAATTCTGAGACTTTGCATTTAGGGGGTTTATTTTTTAAAGTTCATATTGTGATTCCTCCACATACAGTATAAAGTTGTATGCATTATATGAATAGAAGAGGCCACATTGTTTGCCTTTCTGAGTTATATTCTAAACATAATGATCAGTAGATTCCTCTGACCTATTGCATTTTACATAAGACCACTAAGACTTGAAAGAAACAAGATTAAAGTGACTTAGTGACTTGTATTGAAAGAATGAAGAAAGACTGTTGAGTGGAGTGAGTGGTTAAGAAAAAAGAAAGCTGGGTTATAATTTGAAGGGCCAACCCAGTAACGTAACTAGGTGGATGCGGGCCCACCCCCCTCTGTGCCAATTTTTTTCGTGGCTGCAGCCGACTAAAACTGGCTGCAGCATCGCGCGATCTGCCGGGGGGCCCTGCGGGGGTGCGGGCCATGGTCCAATTGCACCCCCTGCTGCCCCGGTAGTTATGCCACTGAGCTAACCCCTTCAAATAATCCATGGATTATTCTATAGCCTATAGTGTAAGAAAACACACAGTAACTAAGCATATGTTTTACTCTACAGTAAAAACATTTTTGCTGGAAGGTTTAAGAATATTGGGGCATTTTAAAAACATGTACAGGTGGATGATCAATTCTGTTTACTAAGGGGGTTATTGATGGAAGGTCGAATTTCGAAGTTATGTGAATTTTTTTGAACTCTGATAAACAACTCAGATGGGAGGTTATTTATGGAAAAACATGAACGTCTAAAATTCGATTGAATAGGAAAGCCCAGAAAATTCTAATCAAATTTGAATCAAGTTTTCCTCAATTAGAATGTCAGGAAGTCCATTAACATCTTCAAATGGTAAAAACGGACCTCTGCCACTGACTTCTACATGAACTCGGCAGGTTTTAGATAGCGAAGTATCGAATTGTGCCTATGGCGTTGTAGTTTCAGTGATACAAAAGCCTCTTTTGTACCTAATTCATAAACCAGAATTGGTCCTTAAGGAGAAGTAAACCTTAACAAAAACTTAATGTAAAATTGCTCAGGGTGCTTTTCTAAGCATTTTTGCAATTTACATTAATTCTTAATTCTTTCAGTTTCAGAAATATTTAGGTTTTTATTGAGTGCCAATATAATGATCTTTCTAGCAACAGTAGCACCTGCCAGCCAGTGTACAGTGCAAGACAGTGAAAGGGATATTCCTTCAGAAGGAAAACAGAGAAATGATCTGATGTTGCTCTGCTCAGAAAGGAAATGGGAAAGGGCATCTGAGGCTTCTGATCTCTTTCCTGAAAAAAGCAACATAAAAACACTTTCCCCTTTTACATTCTGAATGTATATCTCTTTTACTTTAACTAAACACTCACTATACACTTACAGGAACTGACCAGCAGGTAGCACTATTGTTACAAAATGCATTATAGTGGCACTTAATAAAAATGTAAATAAATAACTCTGAAGCTGAAAAAATAAATACTGTGCATTGCAATTTTACATTTAAATTTTTAGGGTTTACTTATCCTTTCAGATATTCAAATCCACAAAACACTTTATATCATAGTGTAAAAGTGTATATCTTACCTGCCACTGGTTCATGAGTTCTCTAAGAGCATGTGTATCCTCTAGCACCCCATCCTTCTGTGTAGCATCTTGCAGAACATTTGCAGTAGTCTCAGCTTCAGTCAGCCAGGCAAGGAACTTTTCTAAATCCAAATAGAACTGCTGCAGTAATCGGAGTGCTGCTTCCAGCGCAGCATCGCGTTCTGTAACCCTGCACAAATACACATTGAGTCGTTGAACTAATACAAACATAAAACCAGTAAATCTTTTAGTGATCTTTAAAGATCTCAAAGAGCCCATCAGATGAGTGCAGAGAGCTCATGACGGCAGTGCTCAAAGCACAAAAAAATGGCAGATTTCAGCCCCTTTTTTATGCACACCGCCTACCCATAAATGATCCCTGAATATTCTTACAACAAATAAAAATGACGTCTACATTGTAGATTTAGAAAATAAAATATGGATACATTAAATGATAAATTATAAAGGATGACTGTATTTACAGTATAGATGCACACAATTTGTTTTAGTTTCCAGTATCCTTATATTTGTACCATATTGGGTATGTTATTTATAATTACATACTGTTGTTCCAACTAAGACTTCTTGTTACTTGTATTATATGTTTTGCAATGGCAATTCATCTTCTAATTGCTTTATAATTCATTGCATGGATCATTTGAGATCTAAGAAATGGAACATTACCTGCAGTGTAGAATAGCTTATTATTACAAATAAAACAGGCATTTGTGTGCTCTAAATCCAAAAACTGTCATCTTTTTATCAGCTGTCACTTGATAAGGCATACATCAAAATTAGATTGCAATACTTAATTAAAATCACTTAGCTCCAATGTAAATTCATGGATTAGAGTCAGTTAAATGTAATTAAAACTGATTATCTAAATAAATGTATTTCAAAGGCAGTAGTTCTTGTATTTAGCTCCTGCAGAAATGACAAAATATAATCAGAAGCAAATACTGTGAAAAACCTTGATAATGCTGCATGCAATCAGTTGCCACACACAATAGGGACTTAGAAATATAGGCATCCTCACTTGACTATAACTGAGACTGATAAAAAAAGCTAATTTTGTGATAGGATTTGCTTCTGTTTCCATCCATGGTGTGGTACCAATCTCTTTTCACTGACTACGTTTTCTAGTTTTCCGCAGTACCTAATTTATATATTCTTCTCCCACAAGTGTTTGCACAAGGCAAGAAATGTCAAAAATGATGAACAGAACTCTAACTTTATTTTGAAAAAAAAAAAAAACTCACTGAATTCATACCTACTAACTATTTTCAAAGTTTTCAAGGAGAATGATATAAGAGAATAAAACATTTTGTTTGTATTTTGTTTGAATCAAGTTCATTCATTACAATTAAGCATATTAGGTATGTTTTGTATTATGTACATTGTAAAATCAGAGGGGTACATTTCCCAGTGTATTAACCCACAGCAACCAATCAGAGACATGATTTTATTATTCTTTTTGTTGAAAGTGAATTTCTGATTGATCACTATGGATCAGTGCACTGGGGGATATTTGACCAGTTTTAGTAAATGAGCTCCTGAGGGCAACCTTATGAAATAATATTTCTTCTTCTGAGCAAAAATGAAAGTTATCACACTTAGCTAAAGGAGAACAAACCCCCCTACCTCTAAAAACACCCATTTGCCTTCTCTACTGCCCCCCCCTGTTTCCTCCCCCTCATAGTGTTCTACAAGAATACGTGTCCCATCCAGCAACACTGACTTAAATTTGCAGAGTAGAGCACAGCAGAGCTCAGGGGCGCCATGTTCTGATACTTTTGTATCTTCCGGATCCTCTTTTTTTTTAATTTTTGGAGCTCTCCAACTCCAACAGTGCATGCGTCAACAGCTGAAGTGTTGACGCTGACATCGCGAAGTGTCCGAACATGGAGCCCCTGAGCTCTGCTGTGCTACTTTTAAAATTTAGTTCAGTGTTGCTTGATGCGCCATGTATTCTTGTTGAACACAATGCAGGGAGGAAGCAGGGAGGGGGACCAGTGGAGAAGGTGAACAGGGGCTTTTCACTGTAGGGGGGTTTAGTTCTCCCTTAATATATGTTCATGTTTCATAGTTACATAGTTAAGGTGGATTGAAAAAAAAAGTCCATATGTTCAACCCCTCTGTAATGGTGATCATTTTTATGGGAAAAAAGATTTCCCACACCTTTCTATAATGTCCCTTAATGTACTTCTACAGAGTTATCGTTGAAATCCTCCACCCCCTTTACAAGTTTAGTTGCACATCTCTGCACTCTCTACAGCTAATTAATATCCTTCTTAAGGACTGAAGCCAAAAACTGCATTGCATACTCAAGTTTAGGTCTTACCAGGGACCCATAAAGAGGTAAAATTTCTTCCCTTGAGTTAATGCCCTTTTTTATGCAAGACAATACGCTATTTGCTCTAGTAGCCCGGACATGGCACTGCCTGGAATTAGAAAACTTGGTATCTCCAAAAATTCCCAGATCCTTCTCAATTAAGAATACCACCAACACATTTCCATTTAGGTGGTTATTTACTAAACTCCGAACGCAAAACTCATTAAAAATTCTTTATTTTTTTAAATAAAATCAGACTTTTAAAAAATCCTGATTTTTTTGGAATTTATTAAACCCCGAGGATGGAAAAGTCAGAATCTGAAAATCCGGCATATCAGACCTGTTGAACTTGCATATAAGTCAATGGGAGGAGTCACAATGAGTTTTTGATGTGCGCTGGTTTTTTTATTGAAAAAAAACGTGAAAATTGGATGCAAAATCTGAAAAAAACTTGATTTTTCCCACAAAACTAATTTTCGGGAAAATGTAATAATAAATAAGCATAAAAAACCCAAGCGGATTTGATTGGAGTTTGTAGCAGAAAATATTGAGATAAATTCGGACCCCCTTAGTGTATAACTAGCACTTATATTATTTCCACCAAAGTGTATAACTTTGCACTTATCAGCACAGTTTTGTCAAATCACTCTGTAAATTCTAAACATCCTGCATGGAACGTATAGTTCTGCACAATTTAGTATCATCAGCCAAGATAGAAACAGTACTTTCAATGCTCACCTCCCGGTCATTAATAAAAAAGCTAAAAAGCAAAGAACCAAGGACAGAAACCTGCAGTGGATGAATAGTAACCAAAAATGGAACAAACTTTATTTCACAGGAAAAAAGTGTTCCAGAAATGAAGAAAATTTAAACCATCATTAAATTAGGGCTGATGGGATGTGATTAGCCCTCCTTGTTTTTCTAAAGGTTAATTTCTACTTGGGTAATGAGCCATGGTTGGCAGGTTCTTGGATGGATTTTTGTATGGCAGAGGGGCTTGACTTAAAATGTACTTAAACTAATTAGGAAGTACTGAGCTGACATTTTCACTCAAGATAGAATTCTAGTTTGCACACAACTGATTTACATAGGAAAGTGAGCCAGGTAAATAAACAATTAGAAAAGCAAACGATTTGAGCGGTTTATTAAAGAGATACATTTATGCATTATAAACCTTTTGAGAAGCTTACAATTTGATATATGGGAGGTTTTCTTTGGTAAGACTTGGATTACACTAAGGGGCTTATTTACTAATATTCAGCTTTTTTTCAACAGATCATATTTTTCTCCAAAAAATTAATGTTCTTTAATTCCTCTAAAACTAAAAAAAATGTGAGCTTTATGAAGTGTTAACGCCACAAAAAATCATGTAAAAGCAGTCAAGGTCCTACAGAAACCAATTTCTTTAGTAAGATTTGGATTACCCTAAGGGGCTTATTTACTAACATTTGTTTTTTCTTTATGAATTCATGTTTTTAATTTTTATTTCAAGATTTATTTAGGGTAAAAGCTTGAAAAAGCTCTAATGCAAAACTTCAAAGTCAATGGTAACTGTGATGATCCAAATGGATCTCTTTTGCCATTCAGACTTTTAAAGGTTTTCAGATTTTTTTCGAATAATTGTTGAGGTTTTAGAGGTTTTTATATTTTTTAGTGCATTGTTAAGCATTTTTTTCTGTTTTTACTTTTTATAATTAGATCTTTTAATAACTTTCATGGCATTCATGGTACTTGAGAAAATGAGTTTAATCATGGTTTCACAAAGCTCTAATACCACTAAAATTTAATAAATGGACCTCTAAATCTGTACTGGAAGGAATAGATGACTTTTTTTATAGTGCTGCAAAGGTTTGTCCTAGAGTAAAAAACCCAAACAATGATACAATTAAATATTATAACACAGCTATTTTTAATAATTTCTTAATAATTAATTACGTTGTGTTGAGAATAACTTTGAAAAAAACCTCTATGTAGGTATTAAAAATGATACTTTAAGAAAGCCCTTGGAATTAAAATACAGATAATAAGATTTAAAGAAGCCCTTTGGGAGCTTAAATCTCCTACAGGCAAAACAGCAAACAAAAAAAAAATAAAAAACACCTTTATGTATTAAGGTGATTTTGTTTCCTATGGAAATTATTTAACTCTAACCTTGTCATACACAAAAGATGTCTTGAACAAATGTAGAACTCCAATGAATGGCTCGAGTACAAAGAGTCTAAAAATTGGAGAAAGTATGTGCCCATATGTACCTTGGCAGGAATTGCAAGTTCTGAGTGGCTTATTAGTGTGCTATGCCACTGTTGGGTTGTAGCTGTTGGATTGCAGTGTTAGTAACGGGCAGAGCTTGGCACTGGCAGCTCTGCAAGCAGCACCTTTTTGATGTAATTTGGTTTATAAGTGTATTTCACCCATATGTAGAAGCAACCACATTCAAGGTACAGATTTAACATAGACTTAGGAGATATCCTATCTGAATTTTCAGTGCCAAATAATTACATTTTTATAGAAGTACAAATGACTTCAGAACATGAAAGAAACTTGGGGAAAATATACCCAAAAGTAATTTGGATATTGATTATTGTTATGTTTATTGTAAATACCTTGTGCAATGTGTTCTAAGCTAAAATACTGCTTAAAATAAGTCTTTTGCTGACATCCAAGGCTCCTCTTGTGATGTTAGGGTTTATATATCTGCATATTTTATGCCATTTGTTCCTACTTAACAATATTGTATTCCACAGTGGAGTTTAACGGAGTGAATTGTTTATTTTGGTTGGAGTCAGTTACTGTGATTGTAATATTGTACATCCTTCTATGTTTTCTACCTCCACGTTCACCTTTTTGTGCGTGTGTTTGTAATTCTTTAATCATCAGGAGATCATGTAAATAATGTTGCTACACTACAGTAAAAAGAGGAATAATCAGTGATTTCAGATATGAGCTACTGTTTGCTGCTTTTCAAATGATAAATCCAATTGAGAGCACTTAAACCTGCTGCTTATGGGGCCTGTCAATAACATTTGTCAGTAGCAGAATAACCCCTGCATGTTTTCCTGCTATCATGGCACTTTTATGTTCAACACTTAACTTCAGGAAAACAGCTAAATTACTGCATAGTCAACCATCAACTGATTTTGAAACATATAAACAAAGTGCAGAATATATTCTTTGTGTATTTTACTCTACAACTGCAACATAACTGATACAGTGGAAAAAGAAAGCTGCTAGTTTTGCTTGGTTGCCAAAAATTCTTACTCTTTCCTGGAAGGAATTGAAGCAGTGATGTAAGTGGTATGGAATACATAAAAAACTTGTATCCAGTGATTCATATAGCTACACATGTTAGATCTCTTGGATGCTTCTTTCTAAGGATAAGGGGAAGGAATGCTGTAGGACTAATTATAAGATTATACTTACATATAAAGTATTTCAGGCAACAGTACTCATTTTTTCCCCTTTAGTGTTTTTGCATCTTATTTTATGCGCACACTATATAGCAGATTTGATTGGTTGCTATTGGAGGTGGATACCTTAGATTAATAAAGGGCAAGTGAACAGTGGATATAAACTAGATCAATTGTATTGACTGCATGTATTGATGAATGGTTTTATTATTTATGTTGTGTATTTATCTACTTGCAAACCAGTGAAGTGTGTCAGATTAAGGTCTTAATGTTACTAAAGCTGCATATTACAGCACACCTGTATTTTTTTAATGTTTCCCTTGGCAGGAGGGGATGCACCACATTAAAATGTGGGTACTTATACCATAAACACCTTTATACTCATCACTCCTTCCTTTAGTTTTTTCATCTGCTATATAATGTTCTCATTAATCATTTTAATATATAGCATACATTCAAGTCAAATATTGGTTATGGCATTGAGTTCCCCTATCATTTTTTATTTTCTATTAATTATTACGAGAAAATATTACTCTTGTAGAATAGTCAGGCAAAGTTCATTTATGTTTACTCATGTAATGCCCTTTCTGTTCCGCACTTTTTACCAGACACCTGTTGTGAATATCTTTGCATATATTGATTAGTTTGAGCGACAAAAGTTCTTTTTTTTTTGTTTTTTTTTGTCTGCTTTCTGTCTTCTGCATTTTAGTCCAGTGCTGGTAGTCATAAACCCACTCACACACACACACAAACACACACATACACAAATCACCAATAGTACTGATAAGGTTACCTTAATTATCAGTAAGCAGGGCCACCAGGGTAGCAACTAGGGGGTAGGCAGAGTAGGCACATGCCTAGGGCACAAAGCTGAGGGGGCCAGGTATGTACGATTTCTGCCTCATACCCCTAGTCCTGTCCCCTCTCGCTGTCATTAAAAATTATAAACCTGAAACCAAAACTGAGGAATTACAGGACACTAAGAAAAAGGAGAAGGCCAAAAAAGAGAAACTGGTTGGCAAAATTTTTTTGAAAAAAAGCATGCTGTTTCCCAAATAAGATGGCAAATTCTGGAAGAAGTAGTAACACAATTCAGTAATGATATGAAACTGGCTTAGCTCAAAAGGGAGGCATTCTGGATATCGAAACTGGAAACTGTACATCCAAAAGGCCTAAATGAGCATTTTAGCCTTAATTGTTTTTTGTAAAGAAAAAATTGTATTTGAGGTGACACTAATATTGGATTATTTTTCCACAGATAATCTGGCCAGTGGGATAAAGAGTGATAGAGTTAATGGTTAAAAACCCTGCTGGCTGTGAGTAACCATATTCCAAGTATACTATACCATACACCAGTAAAACATATAATAAGTACAAAAACAATTGTGGAAAAGGACGTTTGGTTTAAACATAATATAACCATATAAGGACTTGAATTTTTGTGAAAATGGACAAGATGGAAATGAGTGTCAAGCCTCACTTTGGAATCACGAAGAACTTTGGGAATTATGGGTAATTGGGTGTGTCCAACACTGTTTTAAATGCCTTGGTAGCACTTGTGTTTGTGATCCTGATGAAGGGAGGGTGAACCCCCCCCCCCCGAAACGTTCATGCACAGGAGGTGGAAATAAAAGGGGCAAGCTCCCCACCTGCGACAATATTGGTGTTGTGCGACTCTTTTCAAACACCCAGTCAGGGGACACAAGAAAAATGTGATTTGTGAGTTATGAAAAGTTTGGGGCTTGCATGGTAATAGGCAGGTTTTGTGTAGATCAAGGGTAAAGTATTGGTATAACTGGGGAGTAGTTAGGGTGGATTGGGGCATGGGCATGTGTATGATGGATGGGGCCCCATGATTACTGATAGCATCCAAGTCTGACCTGTACTGTAAATTTATGTAATAACTTATGTAATAAACGTATGTAATAACTCCATCAGCACAAAAATATTGATGACAACTGCACTGCCGCCACCACCTGCCAATGTCAACAGCACACTGGGGTTTTATTTTCAGAGGGGAAGCAAGTCTGTTCATTGACCATGTCACATTTACTATTTTATATTAGAATATTAGAATAGAATTCTTATTTTATAACTGATATGATGACTTCTTATGACTTCCAATAGTACAGTCCTTTTGATTGTAATTTATATGGTTTAATAATTAAGGGGTATTTGCTTAGCTTTCCTCTAGAGTCTAGACCACCTGAGCCTAGATACTTTGCCATATAACTATATATTTTGGCTTGGCTTTATAGCAGGACCTTAATACAGCACAAATTGCTGATTTTTTTACTATTAAACCAGCTGTGACATTCTGTTCATTTTGTATAAAAACCTGAATTAAAAACAACCATCCCTATATACAGTTCAAGGCCTACATCCTTGATTGCATTTGACATAATAATCATCATCATATCTTAAGACTGAAATCAGCTTGACAGAACTCAACTCGGGTCTGCTTCTTCCAATTACCTGAAAATTGCAGCCCAGCTTATCTCTTAGGAAATAAGTTTGAATTTACAATTCCACTGAGGTGCAAAAGTGATGCAGTAGATGTAGTAATTTAACTTGCTAACTTTTACAATAAATATTTTCTTTTAAATTTACTCACCTCCGGTGGATTCCTTTTGACACAACAGAAAAGCTTTCAGCAGGCTGCTGTCCTTACATTCAAAGGATTATGCAGATTTCAGGAAAACAAAATAATGAAGTCTGATTCGGTGAAGTAAAATAATAATGTTCTTGTTGGCTTGACTCTTTCAGTTCTTATTATTTTGTAAAATAACAGTATGGTTCTTTTACCGATGAGGAACTGAGCAGGAACCACAGCTCCTATTCACTTCCTACAATTCAGTCCAAACAGATGAAACAATGGCATGTGATCTTGCCTACAAGTTAGCTATGGTGGATGATTGGCAACTTCAGTTTTAACACGCTTTTATTAAGCATTTAATATTTTAGTTACCTAAACATCACTCTTCCCAGTTACTAAGGGGAAAAGTAATTACCAACTTCAAATATGGTATCTCTAGTTCTAAATAGGGCAAAAACCTGGGCGGTCTTAGCAACAAAATACACCAATTTAAAAAGTAGCTGTAACGTTCGGTATCCCACAACCCAGAGTAAACCCCAATGTCCCGGGCTCGGCTCACGCTTCGGCCTATAACCGCCGCCTTTCACGTCGGGTGGAGCCCTCCGCTACTCGGATGCCGCCAGGACTTAATAGTGAGGAGACTGAGGGAAGAACTCTGGGCGAGCAAGGGAACTAAACGTAGAGTTAACAAAGTCCAGGAACGGGCCGAGTCAAAACCAATCGGAATGCGGTACAAAATCGGTAAACAGCAGAGTGGTCGAGGTCACAGGCCGGGTCAGCAACTAACAGGGTCGAAGTACAGAAACGGAATCCAAAGAGTAGTCGGGAACAAGCCAAAGGGTCAGGGCAGGCGGAAGTCAAACAGTAATCAGGAATAGCCAAAGGTCACAACAAGAAACACAGAATAATCACACCCAGGAACGATAAACAGAACCTACGTTGGGCAAGGCAAAAAGGACTGCTGGCCATTTAAATATTTGAATTTGGCGCCACAGGACGCTGGCGAATCAGCGCCAGCGCCTGCGCCTTTAATTACTGCGCATGCGCGCCGCGCGCTCCATAGGAGCCGGCGCCTGAGGCCTAGCCGCATCGGCGGCGGCGGAGAGGAACGGGCGTCCCCGTCGAGGGGGCGACAGGCGTCCCTGTCGTCCCCTCGGTAAGTTTATAACATTACCCCCCCCTCCAGAGGGGGCCACTGGACCCTTAGGTTTGTTGGGAAATTTAGAATGAAATTGTCTCACCAACCTATCCGCCTTAACATCAGAGGCGAAAACCCAGGATCTCTCCTCAGGACCATAGCCCTTCCAATGAACCAGATATTGGAGTTTGCCCCTAGAGATACGAGAGTCAATCAACCTGTGAACCAAAAATTCGGATTGACCCTCAACAGAAATAGGAGGGGGAGGAGAATTCTGACGTACCACTCTAGCAGGTCTCAACAGAGATACATGGAAGGAATTAAAAATCTTGAGTTCGGGGGAAGATTTAACCTGACAGTACATGGGTTGATAACATCAGATATAGAGAACGGACCAATAAACTTGGGACCCAGTTTGGCTGAAGGGACTTTCAAAGAAATGTTTTTGGAGGACAGCCAAACCTTGTCACCAACCTGATACACAGGAGAATCCCTCCGATGTTTGTCTGAAGCCCTCTTCTGAGCAGCTACTGCAGAAGATAAGGACTTCTGAACCTCCTGCCAAGTCTTGGAAAAATCCTCCACAAAGGAATTAACAGCAGGAAGATCACAAGAACCTGAAAATGAAAAAACTCTGGGATGAAGACCAAACACTGTGAAAAAAGGAGATTTGCCAGTGGAGGAATGAATGGCATTGTTATAGGCAAATTCAGCCCACGGAAGAAAATTAACCCAAAGTGCCTGATTGCAGGACACATAACATCTAAGATATTGTTCCAGAGTCTGATTTGTCCTCTCAGTCTGACCATTGGTCTGGGGATGATATGCGGAAGAGAAAGACAGATCAGTACCCATTAATGAACAAAAAGCCCGCCAGAATTTGGACACGAATTGAACCCCCCTATCCGACACAATATTGAGAGGAGCCCCGTGAAACTTAAATATATGGACAATGAAAAGTTCAGCTAGAGTCTTGGCAGAGGGAAGGGCAGAAAGAGGAATAAAATGAGACATTTTACTAAAACGGTCCACCACTACCCAGATAACAGTATGCCCCTTCGATGGAGGTAATTCTACAATGAAATCCATGGATATTATGGATATATATGGAGTCCAAGGTCTCTCAGGAATAGGAAGTGACTGCAGCAACCCTTGAGGTAAAGATCTAGATGGCTTAGATCGTTGGCAGACTGGGCATGACTCAATATATTTGGCAACGTCTTGTCTTAAAGTCGGCCACCAGAGAGTACGAGACAACAAATCGCAAGTCTTCGCACAACCCGGATGACCAGCCACTTTAGAATCATGAGTCTCGTGAAAGACTGCTTCACGTAAATCGCTAGGAACAAACAACTTGCCCACAGGAATATCAGGAGGGGAATCTACCTGGGCATTCGACAAGGAGGTAGAGAGATCCGGACTCAAGGCTGCCACAATCACCTCCTTAGGAACAATAGAAACTGGTTCCAAATCCTCCCTAGGCTTGGAGACAAAACTTCTAGAAAGGGCATCTGCTTTCAAATTCCTTTCTGCAGGTCTGTAGGTGATGAGAAAATTAAAACGTGAGAAAAACAATGACCACCTGGCTTGACGAGGGTTTAACCGTTTAGCAGATTCAATGTACAACAAATTTTTATGATCTGTGAACACAGAAACTGTATGCTTGGCACCCTCAAGGAGATGTCTCCATTCCTCAAATGCCAATTTAATGGCCAATAATTCCCTATTGCCAATATCGTAATTGACCTCAGCAGAGGAGAATTTTTTTGAGAAAAAGGCACATGGGTGAATTTTACCAGAGACAGGATGTCGTTGAGATAATACTGCTCCGGCACCGATCTCAGACGCATCCACCTCAACAATAAAAGGCAAAGATGAGTCTGGATGCCGGAGAACTGGAGCAGAAATGAAGGCCTCTTTTAAGAGGCTAAAGGCCTCAACAGCCTCAGCAGACCAAATACTAGGGTCAACCCCTTTCTTAGTTAAAGCAGTAATTGGGGCCACCAATTTGGAAAAATTCAGAATAAATTGCCTATAGTAATTAGCGAACCCTAAAAATCTCTGGATCGCTTTCAAAGAAAGGGGTTGTGCCCACTGCTGAATTGCTTGGACTTTAGTGGGCTCCATCTCAAGACCAGTTTGGGAAATAATATATCCAAGGAAGGGTACAGCAGAGACTTCGAAGAGACATTTCTCAAGCTTAGCATACAGATGATTCTGCCTTAACCTGGATAGAACCTCCCGAACATGAGCACGATGGGAAAACAAATTTGAAGAAAAAATTAGAATGTCGTCTAAGTAGACAACGACAAACCGACCCAAAAGATCACGGAAGATATCGTTAACCAGTTCTTGAAAAACAGCGGGGGCGTTACACAGACCAAATGGCATTACCAAGTATTCATAATGCCCATCTCTGGTATTAAAAGCGGTCTTCCACTCATCCCCCTCCTTTATCCTGATTAGATTATAGGCACCCCTTAAATCCAATTTGGAAAAAATAACAGCCCCCTTCACTCTATCAAAGAGTTCAGAGATTAAAGGGAGGGGGTAACGATTCTTGACCGTGATCTTATTTAACCCTCTATAATCGATACAGGGTCTAAGAGTCCCATCCTTCTTTTTGACAAAAAAAAACCCAGCCCCCGCAGGGGAAGAAGAAGGTCTAATGAACCCCCGCTCCAAATTCTCTTTAATATATTCCTCCATGGCTAAAGACTCGGGGAGGGAAAGAGGATATGTCCTTCCCTTGGGAGGAGAAGACCCAGACAATAATTCAATAGCACAGTCATAGGGTCTATGGGGGGGTAAGGATTCAGCTGCTTTTTTACAGAAAACATCGGAAAAAGCGGCATAACAAGGGGGAAGACTCTTTAAAGAAGTAGCGGCCAGGGTCTGGACAGGCTTAACACAAGAATACATACATGCAGAACTCCATTTTAAAATTTTACCAGAGGGCCAATCAACCTGGGGATTATGAGCTTGTAACCAGGGAAGACCTAAAATGACTGGAGTCTGTGGGCACTCAGTAATGAAAAATGAAAGAGATTCAAAATGATCAGAAATGGACATGTGAATAACCTTAGATCGAGTAGATACTAGTCCGGAACCCAAAGATCTACCATCAATGGCGGATAGTCTGAAAGATGGAACCTGTGGTTCCCAAGGAATACCATGTTTTTGAATAAACCCAAAATCCAAAAAATTACCCGCTGCCCCAGAATCCAAAAAAGCAGAGCTCTGCACACAACCACTGTCCCAACTCAAAAGAACCGGAATTAAAATTTGAGAAGATTGGGGAGTACAAACGACATCACCCAAGCAAGACTCCCCAGACCTGCTTAGGTTTCTGTCGTTTCCCGGCCTTTTGGGACAGGTGTTGCGAAAGTGCCCCTTATCCCCACAATACAGACATAACCCATTATTCCTCCTACGAACCCTCTCCTCGGAAGAGAGACGAGTAGAACCAATCTGCATAGGTTCTTCTAAAGATCTAGGAAAGACTTGAGGGGTGTTAAAGACATTTACGGGAGGAGGTGTAACATAGGAAACCTGCTCTTCCTGGAGTCTCTCTCTATGCCTTCGATCAATCTGGATAGCCAGATGCATGAGAGAATCCAGAGAAGACTGTGCGGGAAAATTTACAAGACTATCTTTAATAGTCGGAGCCAAACCAACCCTGAATTGACTCATAAGAGCCGTATCATTCCAGCCCGTCTCTACCGCCCAACGGCGGAATTCAGTACAATAATCCTCTGCCCGCCGTTTGCCTTGTTTAAGGGCACGTATGGCAGCGTCAGCAGAGGCGGCACGATCAGGATCATCGTAAATAATAGCCATGGCTTTAAAGAAAGCCTCTAAGGAGAGACGGGCTGGATCCCTTTGAGACAAACTAAATGCCCAGAGCTGGGCATCACCCTGTAACAGCGTAACTACAAAATTCACCCTAGACTCCTCAGTAGGGAAGGAATAGGGTAAAAAACTGAAATGCAGTTTACAGGCCTCTTGGAAAGTAAAAAACTTACTTCGATCCCCAGCAAACTTCTCGGGGAAAGGAACCTTGGGCTCATGGAAGGTACTACCAGCAAGTGGAGAAGTACTTGCCTGAGGAGTAGTATTACTCGGACCAGGAACAGGCTGTTGCTGCATCATGTCAAGTCTGGAAGAAAGACCGTGAAGACATTGCACAATGTAGTCTTGCTTGTCCTCCTGTTCACCAAGTCTCTGTAGAAGATTTGCCAGAATCGCTTCCGAAGGAGTGGTGGAAGCAGTAGCTTCAGCTGGCTCCATCTTCTTAGTTATTGGCCCAACGTAATGTAACGTTCGGTATCCCACAACCCAGAGTAAACCCCAATGTCCCGGGCTCGGCTCACGCTTCGGCCTATAACCGCCGCCTTTCACGTCGGGTGGAGCCCTCCGCTACTCGGATGCCGCCAGGACTTAATAGTGAGGAGACTGAGGGAAGAACTCTGGGCAAGCAAGGGAACTAAACGTAGAGTTAACAAAGTCCAGGAACGGGCCGAGTCAAAACCAATCGGAATGCGGTACAAAATCGGTAAACAGCAGAGTGGTCGAGGTCACAGGCCGGGTCAGCAACTAACAGGGTCGAAGTACAGAAACGGAATCCAAAGAGTAGTCGGGAACAAGCCAAAGGGTCAGGGCAGGCGGAAGTCAAACAGTAATCAGGAATAGCCAAAGGTCACAACAAGAAACACAGAATAATCACACCCAGGAACGATAAACAGAACCTACGTTGGGCAAGGCAAAAAGGACTGCTGGCCATTTAAAGATTTGAATTTGGCGCCACAGGACGCTGGCGAATCAGCGCCAGCGCCTGCGCCTTTAATTACTGCGCATGCGCGCCGCGCGCTCCATAGGAGCCGGCGCCTGAGGCCTAGCCGCATCGGCGGCGGCGGAGAGGAACGGGCGTCCCCGTCGAGGGGGCGACAGGCGTCCCTGTCGTCCCCTCGGTAAGTTTATAACAGTAGCACAATAAGAAGCACAGCTTTACCGAATGGAAGCTACTAAAGCAGTTCTGCAACAATTATCTATGTGCAATAGGAGAACAAAATAAAAAAATAAAAAACCTAGAAACCATTAACTCATTCTGCTTCTTCTCTGAGCTAACAAAACAAAGTCCACCATGAAGTAATCCCTTATCCATATATTCCTGTTCAAACATGTTTATTTATTTTCAAGTTCTTTTTCTCGCAAATAATAGGATAGTAGCCTAGCTGGTATTAACCTTACTTGATGGTAACAAATCTAGCAAAAACCATGTGGTGGCAAAATAATCCTTCTGAGTTTTTAAATATTTAATATTTTCACTAGATTGAAGGAATGATGTTCTACATTACAGGAAAAATCTTTATTTCAAAATTGTACGGTCCTAAGAATTCACAATAACAGTTCCTATACATGAATCATCCTGTCATTACAGAGGAGAAACACTTAATTGATTGTGTTCAAGATATCCTATTCCTAGTAGCCTATTCATATTACAGAGAATGTTTTAAAATCACTTCAGTCCCTTCCCCAAGGGCACTAATAATATAATTTCCCTTCAACAAATGTAACGCACTCTCAAACAAACACAGACTAGGACCAATGTAACCAGAAGCCCTTCAAGGGTATTAAAGGTCACTTTTTGCCCTTTTCAAATCTTTTAGTTACCTAAATTTTAAAATATATATTTTTTAAATTGTATGCCAATAATAAAACATACTTTATATAGGAATTAACCAAAGCTCACTTTAGTAAAATATGTGCCCTAATAACTAACAAGCGTTTCTAGGCTCCCTTCTCCAGCAAGAACATAATCAATGACTGAAGTATGAAGCAATAACCCCATGGGATCACTTATATCAGGGGGCCTGTCGGCTCCCAGTGAGAGTAGTCTGGACCAAGGAGGAAGCCCAAGGATCAAAGTTCAAGTTCGCAGTACAGATTAGGTTTAAGAAGTAGTTGAAATCGATATCCAGGCAAATAGAGCAAGTAGGGTACTTATCTATAAAACATACAGCAACAGAAACTGTTTTCTGTGCTTAGTAAGCACAGATAACTAATACATCACCAAGTCCAGCAAGTATGTGGGAAGTATACAAAAGCGGAGTGGGTTGGTGTAATTTCATTTATAAATCTTACTTTTAATAATTAATTGTGATTGTTTAATACTTCTTTACTTAATCTCTCTAATTACTAATGATTACAGAAAGAAAAACACACAATTCCTTATATTCCTGAGGGCAGAGACACATGCTGCTATTTTGGGAGATTGGTCGCCCAATGACCAATCGCTTCTTCTTCTTTGGCGACTAATCTCCTTGAACTGCCTTCTTGCCAGCTAGAATGTGAATCGTCGGCGGGATGGCACTCAGGTCGCTTCGGTTTTCCGAAGTCGTCCGCAGTTTCCGCGTTAGGCATCTTTGGTCAACTTCAGAAAATGAAGCCTTCCCGAGTGCCATCCCGCCGGCGAATTTACATTCTAGCCAGCGGGAAGGCAGTTAGGGAAGATTAGTCGCCTGAAGAAGAATCGATTTGTCACTGGGTGACTAATCTCGCAAAATAGTAGCGTGTCTCTGCCCTGAAGGTGCCAAATTGTGCCAGAAATCAACTTTAGTATCGATAACTATCTTTAGTGTTTTAAAAATTCCTTCACCCAGTAAAGTCACAGTAACGACCTACCATAGCTAGATTAAATAATCACAGTGTTCAAAACAAGCAATTGGTAGAACCTCTGCAAGCAATTATCCCATGCCAGTCGTGCAACAAAAATCACCTAGTTAAAAAATATGTTGTTTTTGTTGGTGCTATGCTATTATATGCAGTTAAACCACACTTAGGGTGTTTCTGATTTCCTGATGTCCTGTCTTGGTACATGAGGCCATCTGTGTGCCATAATGCTGAAGCTGATCCTGGACACTTTTTTAGGCCATTGTAAAGTGTGGGTGGATTATAAATGATGAAAAGTTGGCAATTCAAAAAAAGGGTTTCCAAACAACCATTGAACTTTCTAAACCTTGCACTGTGCAAACTAATATCTAAATACATTATAAGGGAAAGTTTGTGGGCAGATACTATAAAAAATAATGTAATTTTGGATTTAATGAGAAAACTTACAATGCCCACATGTAATGTTAATCCTATTTCTGTTTTCTTTTACTTTTCCCTTTGCTATTATAATTTCTGTCCTTACAGCTCATAAAAGTAAATGCACCTTGAAAAGGAAAATGAGTTACGTTAATATATTGGTTAATGGTACTCCCACGGATCTTTCAGGACTGAAACAGGAGGCTGATGGGGAAAAAGAATAATGGGGAAGAGATAATTAAAGTGAAATCAGGAAAGTCTGGGTAAATGAAAAATGTGCATGTCATTTTTATCTTTAATTAAAAAAGGTAGATACATTGAGCCAGTCTGTCAGTGGGGTGGAAATCTCCTGCGTGTTATTGCTTTCTGCTGGATTATAAACTTCTATAACCGAGAATATTAAGAGAAGTGTCCTGGGGAAGGGAGGTCGTCCGTGTTTTGTCTGCAGAGTGACATGAAAATACATACTCTTCTAAAGGCAAAGACAAGCAAGTGAAAAAACAGCCTGCTAAATATAAATCTTGCACAGAAAGTAGAGCACACTTGATTCATGGGTAAGACATTGTGCAAGACTTAATCCTGTTGCTTATGTAACAAATACATTTCATTAGTGATGGGTGAATTTGTCCTGTTTTGCTTCGCCGAAAAATCAGCTAATTTCCCGCGAAGCGGCAGAAAATTCACAAAATGCATTGAAGTAATTTTTGACGCCCACGAAAATTGTTATGCGCGCATATTTTGGTCACATTAAAGTCAATGGGCATCCAAACAATTTTGACTCCCGACAACGTTTATGCGTGTGACTATTCTGACCTGCACCCACATTTTCCCAACGTTGCAGATTTTTCACTGGCGACTTTTCGCAGCACTTTCACAAATTTATTCACCGGCGGCGAAATGTGGAAATTCACCACAAATTTGCACCTGGCGAATTTATTTGCCTATCACTATATTTCATTTAAGAAAGGCCTGAGCCTACATTGTGTCTGAATATGTTGACAGCTAAATAACAAGTTCACACAATTGGTCTAAATGGCTGTTATGTTCTTCACTGTTCAAATGACAGAACGTTTAGATTGTCTTTGTTACCTGTAAGGGGATAGAAGGTCTTTACATGATGTCAATTCAAATCAACATGGATGGATTTAAGAAGAACACTGTGATAGAGAATATAACATACCTCTTATTAATTCTTGCCCAAGTAGCATTAATGTTATCTTTCATCAATTCCACTTTTCTTGTGTCATCTGTAGAATAGTCACATAGAAGCTTAAGAGCTAAGTCGATTGCTGCGTCGACATTTATCTGCCATTGCTGGAGTTCCTTGGAAAATTGCTAGTGAAGGAAAGAAATAGTTGTCCTATTACTAGATATAATCAAGACAATGAAAAGGAAAGACTCACAAAAAGGATGTTCTGTGTGTTTGCATTAAACATTTCAGAAATCAGCATCATACCAGTATAGGGACAATCATTAGGAGATTTTGAAGGCATTCACAGACCAGTAAGAAGATGCACAGACATGTCTGCTCTCATATATAAAGAAAAATCCTTGTAAGATCTAACATTGTGCTTCAGCTATTCAGTAGATCCCTGGGTAGGAGACTAATGGGGAAATGCTTTTATACTAAAACCATAGCAATGATTGTTTTAAAAATTGTAACATGATTTTTTAGAATATTATCCATCAGTTAGGAGTTTTTCTTTTTGCACAAATTCACTTCTCGACACTTAAATTCATGCACGTTCATCCTAGAATACAGAACATTTAATTTATTATGTTATTAGTGCCATCTGCTGGAAGGATAGTGTAATCACAGAGGCATATGCACATCAATATTACAAGCAAAGTATCATCAATTTCAGCGGAGTGTGCTTGAAGATTACATATTGTATCCATTTGAAAACATTCACATTAGTTCAGCTTTATTTGTCTGTAATGTGGCCCAATCAAATGCTTACCATTTACTACCCGTTGCAGAGCAAATATCTCATTGATTGTTTAAAGCACTATATGCTTTGTGTACAGTTTGCATAATTTATTATGTTAACCTCTCTTTGTTTAAAAGCTCTAGGACATCACATCTCTTTATTGTTAGATCGTTCAACTGTGTAACTTTACTCAGTGACCTGAGTAAATGTTGTGTCACCATGATACTGTGCAGTCAGTTGTGGATTCAATGGTTAGTAACAGTCCTATTATTTTTAGGTTAGGTGTGTCTAAAAGATTTTTTAAAGAGCATTTCAGCCTCTACTGTGTTGTTTATATCTCAAGCAACATGCCATAGGCTTTAAGGGTAAGGCCAGACAAAGAGATTCGGGAAGATTTTGTCACTGAGGTAACTTTGGGCGACTATTGAAAACACATCGCCGCGTGTGCATTAGCGCAGGCGATTTTGCGCTGTAGCCTATGGGGAAAAGACGCTGAGGCAGTTCGGGGAGATAGTCGCGCAAAAGACGTGGCGATAAGTCGCCAGGCGACAAAATCTCCCTGAATCTCCTCGTCTGGCCTTACCCTAAAACTTGTCATTAAAACTCGGCAGGTTGCTCTTGCTCTTTAGATTTGCGTTATACTGATATGAATTGTATCCGAGGAAAAAGCTCTCTGAACAAAAATCTAAGCCTAGAATGAAATATACGAGCTGGAGATGTAGATTTTTCCAAGACAAGCAATGCCATTTTATAAGCATATTTTGCATGAAAATACAACACGCAGGATGTATGCTTTTAATTAGTTAATTAAGATTAATTAGTGTTCCAGGAAGTTTTGGAAGTAACTTTATTAAACTTTGAACTAGGGAATTCTTGTGTATTCTGCCCAGTTATTAACACTTTCCTATGAGACAGTCAAATGATGAATGAAATGACTTGTTTATGAAAGCATTTACCACTTTGATCAATACATCATTTACTCAAAAATGTGCTCAACAGCTTTAAGCAGCCAAACTGCATTCTACGGGGGTTTTAGAGCCTGAAATAATTGTAGAGTCTGAAAAAGAGTTTTTTTTTAAATCTTAACATATTGGTATTTTATTTTACTGAGCTTTTTTTTTCAATCCTCTTATTCAAATCATTCACTGAATAGCATAACAGGAAACCCATGATGTTACGCTTGCAGTCCTTTCTTAGGATAATTTACATAATCTGCTGCAGATTGTACTATTGATTTGCAGGTGTCTCTACATAGCCCAGGCCATTATTCACTGGGGATTTAAAAGGGATAAAAAAAAGTGTGATATGAGTGTAAATAAAACCTTTCAACAATTGGCAAGACATTGATGATACTGTATTGTATTCCTGTCAAATTGTCTATTGCCGAACTACAGGATACATGTATAATAAATATCCTTTCTCCTCAACATCAACAAAAAATGCATTTATTTTATCTCTTATAGTTATGGGCAAATTTGTCATGTTTCTTGCGAAAAGGGCAAAAAAGGACAAAAATTTGCGAAACGCGAATTTTGCCGCCAGCATCAGAATTGATGCGGGTGGCAAAATTCACGTTTTGCAAATTTTGTGATTAATTTTGTGGTTAAAGTCAATGGGCATTGGAATAATGTTGACACGCAACGGTTTTGACGTGAGCGACTTTTACAATGCCTGTCCAAAATCTTTTGCCGCTGGCGAATTTTGGCGGGCACCTGACAAATTGATTCACCCATAACTCGTATAACACACTTTTTTGTATTGTGTATATACTTTTGATTAACTGTAGGTTTGACAATTTGAATTTAAATAAGGGGACGAGAGAAGGAAGTTTTTTTTCAGTCCAGTTATGAATGCAGGTGCAATGTAATAGGTCCATGTTTTTGCTAAAATTCCAGAATATTTGCTGGTGTCATGCAAAATACCATGTGATGCACCTCTAGTGTGATTTACTAATCCTGGTGCAAATTGTTTGTTTTGGTAAATCATATTTAAACTGAAGCAATGGCATTGTTTTCAGCATTTGCACTAGGTGCAATTCACTTGAGTATGCTTAACACGTTAAGGGAACCCCTAAAGTAATGCCTCTCAAGACAGGTGTTACTTCCAAGGCTCCCTTGCTCTGGGCATCCTGTATTTTGCAACTTGCATGCCATTGCTTGCAAATCTTCAAAGCACAGGGGCATTGGCACTCGGCACAAGTTGTAAGGAAAGCCATTTCATTCATAAATGAGCCCTCACATATGACATCACCCCAAAAAAATGCACTATGGGTCAAGATTTCTCATGGACACAATATCTCTAAATCACTTTTTCTGTCCGTCAGCTAGAGTTTATGTAAGCCAAAACTTTTTTGACTTTTAAAAACAGTTCTATAATGGGGAAAGATGATCTAGGATTGTATGTAATGCAAGCTGACTGGTCAATGATTCTTATAACAGAGAAACATTGACGTTTGCTACAGTCTCTGCAGCTGTGAAATAAACAAAGTGCTCTGCTGAATGCTTTATGGGTTAGTCAAACTGAAATGGCATTCTCCATCCAAATGCAATGAATCCAAAGTTTATCTATAACAGCCAAACTTGTCTTAACTCGTTTTATTGGTAAACTTTTAGTCTAAATTTGAAGCTACACTCATTTCCAAATAATCCGAATAATTCCAAACCCTGACATGCAATTTTGTATTGTGTTTTTATGATCTGAAATTTGCTGACCTAAAAGGCTGAAATAATTAGTGACATTGAGTGATCGCACCACTTATGGTTATTTTTTAATTTTCTGTAATGAGGATTCACTTAGGGAATTTTTAGAGGGCAAGTAAAGGTAAATAAGGGTCGTAATTAAAATAAATGAATATACAAGCTCCACCGGGGTTTGCCAACCCTGATTCACCCACATGGAATAAAAGCATATAAAAAGAACACACACAGCAAAAAGGCAAACACAAGAGGCAGTTGTGGGTTGTTTTACATTAAGATTCTAACTGTGCCATCTTTCTCAAACTGCAGAGCTTGAGATCCAACATGGAAACGCAAATAGCTGACAAAATAGTTTATATCCTTTGCTTTGGAGAGATCTCTCTTGAGCCCCCTTGGAAAAGAGCTCAGTAAGAACAGCCTGAGTAGGGAACAATTGACTAGAGGCCTCATCATATTATAAACATTTTGGGCATCAAAAGACAACACAAATAGAAAAAAGTGCTACAGATTTCTGGATATAAACTGCAATACATGTCAATCTATTTAACCTCCATTTTTTGTTCAGATACGCTATAATGTAAACACGTATTAAATGTATGTGAACATTCTTTTGTTATGTACCATGTATACACTAACACAATATACATACACTTGAGCAGATTTATACAAGAAGAGTATCTATTCAAAATGGTGTGAATTTGTTCTGCATGCATTACATACCTTTTCCTTTCCTATTTCATGCTTGCATGACATTTCTGTTTTCTACTCTATGATTCAAATATGACTAACCCATAGGTTTCTCAAAACTGCTGAACTAGCTTTCTGAACTTCTTGGGTTTTGTTGTTCAATTACATGGAATTGTATTGTAGGGGAGCAAATATTAAATGTCTGCTACTACTAATAATAGCCAAAGACAAAGGGCATGGCCTAATATCTTAAAACACATTTGGCTTTTAGAAAGAAAGAAAATCATATTATAAATAGAGAGAATATTCTTGGATATCTTCATTGCTTCACTACAAACTACATCAATAGGATGTTTTACCATGTGGTTGGTACTGCCAATCAAAATGCTCCACCTTGATGTAATTTAAGTTTTTTGTGATGTAATTTAAGTTTTTCGTGATGTAATTTAAGTTTTTTGTGATGTAATTTAAGTTTTTCGTGATGTAATTTAAGTTTTTTTAAATTCTTTTTTATTTACTTATATTATAATTATGCTATTATATATTATCTTTAATTATTGGAATTGTGCTATATAGTTGAAATAGGGGATCTTATAGTAAAGAAATATAGAAATCTGGAAAAATGGGTGGAAATCAAATACAGAATATAAAATACTAAACTTTGTCACTAATGTGCATAATGGCTAATACCATTTTCACTGTATTATTGCTGTCTCAAACTTGAAATAGTTATTGAACTGCAAGTAATTGTTTAAAAAACATTAATAATAAAACAAACCTTAAGATCAGAATTCTGTTTATTCAGGGCTTCAACTGTGTAGGATATTTCTTTCCATGACTCTGTCCTGCTTTTTGCTTTCTCAATAACTTTATCAGCCTCATGTCGAGCCTCTATCCATTGGTTGGAATCCTTCAACATTTCTTGTAGCTGCAGTCTTCTGTTCTGAAGGTGACACTGAACTTCTTCCCATTGATTTTGAATTTTATCAACTAAAACACAAATGCAGAACACATTACAGACATGTTTGATAAGGCATATGTACCTAAGAATACAATGAGAATAAAAGACAACTTAAGCTTAAGTCAGTGCATAAAGCATTTGTACAGTATTACTCATCCGTTCCAAGTTAATAACACAATATTCTTTCCTCTTCCTGGCCTCCCAACTTTTGAATTTGTACCCTGTGTGTTATAGGCTTCAGAGGATCCTTGTTTTTGCAATAACTTATGCATTAACAATCCTTTCTAGATACTCTAAACAACAAAATAAACAAGTGTATAAATAAGTGTTTTTTGTTTAAAGGAGAACACTTGACAGTGGGGGGAGCAGTGGAGGGGGTTGAGAGGGCAAGGGTTTAGTTTTATCCATATAAGACAAAAGTACAAGATTTGCTCTGCTAAAACACAATTGAAGTTTATTGAAGGTAAGATCTCAACAAACATTTCAGGAACATTTCCACCTGAAATGTGTAATGAGATCTTACCTTCAATAAACTTCTGTAATGTTTTTAAATAACAAATTGCATGACAATTGTTATATTCCTTAATAAAACACCAGGAGCCGAAATGGGGTAAATGGTCACAGTATTTATTTACATTTTATCAAATAAATGGGACCTTGCCAGCCAAACCAAATTCATTATTCTAAGTCAGCATTCCATAAGCTACTATGCTCTTCTGTTCCTCACTGAAAATTTGAGATCAGCACTATGTCATTATATCCACCACTGAGTATTAAGCTGTCTCTACCTACAGAGAGGATGGCGCCAAACTCTGCTATGAGTAGGAGCTGCATCTCCCACCATGAGATTTGTAGTGTCACATAGCACAAGCAGTAGTAGTGTCTGTATCAATTCAAGCCACTGTGCAGTCACAGGAGAGAATCTCCTGTCTCCCTCTTCTAAAATTTCCTGTGCAGTACTCTTTTAAAAGTAGAATAATATGAGTAATATGGACTCTATGGGAGCCTTCCTGTAATTCAGAGCTTTCTAGATAATAGGTTTCTGCATAAGGAATACCATATCTTTATTGATTTATTATGTCTTTTAAAACATTTTTGTAGTTGTATAAAACAAGGCACCTTCTCCAGTATTTATTTTTCACATTATAACTAGTCAGAAAATGAAATGTCCATTGAAGAAACCCTTAGTGATTACTAAGTAGTGAGTTATAATTAAATACTACACAGAATCTCTGAAAGTGTTTTTGCTACTATATGATGAAATTATGTTAATTTCATCAAAACTAATCTCTTAAAAACACTAATATGCCTTAAGCATTTGTAATAGATCTGGATCTCAGTATTCATTGCAATTCTGTTTAAATTGCAGGAATTAAAGTTATTCCAATAGCTTACTTTTGTGCTTTCTAGCCTTGATTTTTTTTTTACCAGCTGACATAAAGATATACGGGAGATCTTATTGATATTCAAATGAAATTTTCATGCTGAATAAATGTTTCAATTAGTGCTGTGAAACTATAAATATTCTTCATGTGAATTATTCATACTCATTTTCCATCCAAAAACAAACATTAATTTTTACATTTTAATTTATTATTATAAAGGAATTCTAATTAAATCCATATATTAGCACATTATTCACACAGCTCTTTGGAGATGCGTTCTTGAACATATAATACAATTTTCATCAACTGTAGCAGAATATTTTATAATATTGTGTTAAGTACCATACTCTGTCTGACTACTATTGTTGATCATAATGTCAACATTACATTTCTTTTAGAGAAATTCTACCTTTTATTGTTATGATTTAGGATATTCAATGATTTTACTGTATCACTGCATGGCAATGAATTAAATTCAAGATACTGACTGATCAAGAAGGTGAGCAGAATTCACATTTGTATCATCACATACTGTGATGGGCGAATTTATATATATTCGTGAAACGCCCGCAAAAAATTCGCTGGCGTCAAAAAAAATTTCCGCGAGACGCCGGCGCCGTTTTGCAATTTTTTTGCCGTTTCGCAAATTTTGCAGGAAATTCTCAAATTTTCCGGCGAAATGGCACAAATTCGCCCATCACTAATCGCATATACATCAACTTCCATCCAAAAAGAAAAACTTTAAACCTCCCATCAAAGCATAATGAAAGTGTACAAAATAAATTCAAAAAATTATACTATATCACCACCGTAGAATAAAGTACAGGGATGGGATATTTTATCCAGAAATATATTGTTAAGAAAGCTCTGAATTAAAGGAAGGCCACTTCCTATAGACTCACTTTTAAGTAAATAATATTTTTTAAAAATGACTTATTTTTCTCTGAAATAATGAAACAGAACTTGATTCCAAATAAGATATAATGAATCTTATTGGGTTTATCTAGGGGCAAATTCATCAAGGGTCGAATATCGAGGGTTAATTAACCCTCGATATTCGACTGGGAATGAAAATCCTTTGACTTTTAAAATCAAAGTCGAAGGATTTTGCGCAAATACTGCGATTGAACGATCAAAGGAATAATCGTTCGATCGAACGATTAAATCCTTCGAATCGAACGATTTGAAGGATTTTAATCCAACAATCGAAGGATTATCCTTCGACCAAAAAAATTTAGCCAAGCCTATAGGGACCTTCTCCATAGGCTAACATTTGGTTCAGCAGCTTTTAGGTGGCGAACTAGGGGGTCGAAGTTTTTTCTTAAAGAGACGGTACTTTGACTATCGAATGATCGAATAGTCGAACGATTTTTAGTTTGAATCCTTCGATTTCAAGTCGAAGTCGTAGTCGAAGGTCGAAGTAGCCCATTCGATGGTCGAAGTAGCCAAAAAAAACACTTTGAAAGTTTTTTTCCTTCTATTCCTTCACTCGAAGTTAATGAATTGGCCCCCAAATCTGTAAAACCACAATCATTCTTTAATTCAACAAATAAGGAATGATAACGATATGGAAAGTCGTTTTGCACTTCAGGGTGCCAAATGCTAGGCACCCACAAGTGATTGTATTTACTTACCTGGACTGCACCGGCCCTGGTTTTTCCAGTGAGTACCACTGAGCGATCCTCTTCCATCTACCTCTTTCTTTGTGTGGCTGCACATGCGCAGTAGAGCGAAAAGCCAAATTCAAACCAAATAGTCGGCTATTTTATTCTACTGCACATGCATCTGCCCCGGGAAATTTGAAGAAGAAAAAAATGAGCCGGATGAGGATCAATGAGTGGTGCTCACTGGAAGAACCCTGGTCCGGTGCAGTTTTCTGCTGATAGGAGCACCGGCCCGGGGTTTCAGATAAATAAATACAATCACTTGGGGTGCCTAACATTTGGCACCCCCAAGTGCAAGACAACTTTCCTTCTCCTTTAAATAAATCTAAACAGAATGTGTAACATTTTAGTTTATTTTTGCTAAATATTGAAAAACTGACAAAGCTATACTAAATGAATTCTTTAACTTAACATTAGATTAATATATTTGTGTCACTAAACATGGCAGCAAACAAAAAGTTTTTCTTTTCTGTTACATCTTTCACCATGATGGGGCTATGGCTACATTTTGCATTAGCATGGGGTCCATAATTGGTGAACTAATTCTCATTTTATTCTGCAGTGGGTCAAAGTGTTTCATAATATAGCTACCATGCAAAGTTCTGGATTTCAGGTGATGTTGCAGGACTAAATACATATAGGCTATTGCAGATTTATGTGCTACCCACTCACAATGAAGTGCCAGAGAGAGGCATGAAACACGTCAGGTGACCATACATCTCATAGGGTAGGAGTACATCTGTAAATGGATGCCTGTTGTTGTTTTTAAATACCCCATTAAAACTGGATTTTTGATTTTATTCTACAAGTGTGAGATGGCTTTCTCAACCACTAAACCCCCACTACCCACTCAGAAGCCATGTTCCAATAACAAGATCAAAACAGGCAAGTTTGGATATATGGCTCTGAACTATTAGGCTGTATCAGTGCTATAAAACCAGCAGTTCTCGATGCATAGTTGGCCAGAGGGACATAAAGGAGTGATTTGCATGTCTCTGATTATTGCATCAAATGCAGCGGTGGCAGGTATAACTCCCCATACAGTTGAAATGACACTGGAATTATTATGAGGAAAATGTAGCATTGTAGGTAAAAAGCATGTTGGTTTGCTTCCAAAATTGCACTTTGCACACTACACCTGTGATCAAATGACCCGTATAATATTGCTCTTACAGTAAACTGTCAATCTAATGGGGGCAGGCAACCAATAATGATTAAACAAAAGTACCCTCTAAATATGTCCAAGCTTCTATATACACAGCACGAGCCTACAAAATTGTATTAGTCCAATGTTATGACTTATCTTAGCAACATTTATGCCCCCATTCATTTAGCTGTGATAAAATGTATACCGAAGAACTGGGTCTAATAGACTTTCTTCTGAAAGAAAGCTTATATTTATCTTTGGATTTACTTAAAGAAAAGCCAATCTCCCGCTATAAATACCAATGTTTGACTCAAGTAACCTTTGTAATTTTTTCTGCCTATCCCTCTGAATATTTTTAACATTACGAGTGACATTTTTTTCTGTTGCTAGAGCAACTGAGATACCTGTTTGCATACTTGTATGTTTCCACACACCCCACAGTTTTCTTTCTTCACATTTTTTATAGTTTTAAAAGTGAAAAATATGTTAATTAAAGTGGACCTGTCATCCAGACACAAAAATCTGTATAATAAAATCCATTTTCTATTTTTTTTAAAGCATTCATAGATGTTGTTTGCTCATTCAAAAATCTCAGCTGTCAATCAAATATTGTCTGCCCCTCCTCTATGCCCTGGGCATAAGTTTTTTTGGGCTGTTCAGTGCAGGAGATCAAAGAGAAAGTCAGGACATTTCAGTAACAATTAGGGACTGCGGGTTGAGCATTGGGACTGTCCTGCAAAAAATGGTACAGTTGGGATATATGGTCCGTTTTTCATAGAATTTGATTCAAAGTTTTCCAAGAAAAAAACTTTTTTCAAAGTCCACAAATTGAAGAGACAGTCCACAAAAATTAGCTCAGAATTCAAATTTTTTTAGAGTGCTATTCTGAGACAATTGTTGCAATTGTTTTTTATTTTTAATTATTTGTGGATTTTGAGTTATTTAGATGTTTATTCAGCAACTCTCCAGTCTGCAGTTTTCAGGAATATGGTTGCTAGGACCCAAATTACCCTACCAACTATGTATTGATTTGAATAAAAGACTGGAATCTGAATAGAAAAAGGCCTGAATCGAATTATGAGTAATTAAAAGTAGCAATGGCAATACATGTGTTGCATTGCGTAGCATTTGTTTTTTGTTTTTTTAGCTAGGGTCAGTGACCTCTATTGGAAAGCTGGAAAAGGTCAAAACAAGAAGAATCCAAAAGGAAAAAAATGTGAGGATCTCCAATAATCAAAAACTAACTATTTTTGTAAAAAAGTAGAAAATTTATTAGGACATGAAACCTAACGCGTTTCGTGCCTAAAAGGGCACTTACTCATATGAGTAAGTTCCCTTTTAGGCACGAAACGCGTTAGGTTTAATAAATTTTCTACTTTTTTACAAAAATAGTTAGTTTTTGATTATTGGAGATCCTCACATTTTTTTCCTTTTGGATTCAGTGTCTTAGATTTTGCACCTTGGGACTGAGGTGAACTGTGAGTGAATCTCCTGGTTTATTTACTTAATTATGATATTTTTTTATTAGAGTGGTACCATTTATTTTATTTTTTTTGTGGCAGCACACACTCAAATTTTTCTCCAGAACAAGAAGAAGGCAAATGATTTAAAAACTATGAAAAATAAATAATGAAGACCAATTGAAAAGTTGTTACAGAATTGTATAACAGACTTAAAGGTGAACCACCCCTTTAACTTCCAATTTATTCCAGCCCAGTTCCTTTGTAATAAATCTGGGTTCACTTTCTATTTGTGTTGGGATGCAAACACAGTCATATTGCTGGTATTGCTAGTCATACCCAAGGGTGTGCAACAAGGTCTTCAAAATCACCTTTGTTACATATCCCAATATATTCCTTAATTGGCCTACAATTATATAATCAGATGTATCAGTTATACTATTTCCATTCCATAGATAAGTGTTGAAAAAAATATATTGCAAATTCAAAATATTGAATGTTTTTGGCATAAGGAACCAACTATTATATTTTGAGAGGCAATAAAAAAAGACTTATTTTATCTTATCATTTGACTGCTAAAACAACTGGTAGTTGATGGCAGGTGTAGCACAATATGTCATGGGACAATATTTTCACAGCCATTCAAAAGCAGTTTGTCTTCTTTAGAATCTTTTCTGATTCTGGGATAACAGTTTTAACTCCCTATAAATAGCTATTCACATTCTGTGGTTAAGCACTTATGGCGAGTGTTTTTTTTTTTTTTTTTGCCTTGATTTAAGATCATTTGTTATAAATCAAGGCATTATATACATTCCTTCTTGCTATAATCTCTGAGCTGGTTATATAAATAAAGTTGGGGTGTTAATTTCTTAAAGAGACAAGGTGTAGTGCAAAACTTCCACAACTGTTTGCTCCTCTGGTGTTCGGTGCAAAGGGTTTTGCCTGAGAGACAGTGACATACTGGTAGGTACAACTGGCACCTATATGCACAGTCATTTGGGAACATCCTGCTTAAAGCAGGAGTTAAGTACACTCCCTTGAGTGCACTTTGTGTTGCATGTTTAGTATGTGAAAAGTGGTACAGTTTCACTGTTTATAGAGTGCAAGTGCTTGTGTACACACAGGGGCAAATTCACTAAGATTCGTAGTTGCGCCAGCGTCCCCTTCACCTCACTTCGCCAGGCGTATTTTCGCCAGCGATACGCAAATTCACTAAAATCCGAAGCTGCGCTCAGGGGAAGCATAAGGTTGCGAAGTTGCACTAGCGTTAATTCGCCAAGCAAAGCGAAGTTACACTAGCGATGCTTAATTTGCATACGGCGCCAAATTGAAGTTACAATGGAGTTATATGTAGCATCACTACACAAGCCTGGGAAACCTTCAAAACAGCAAATAAAATTTTAATTTTGCCCTACACATGTGCCCACTGTATAGTTAAAGTGCCATGAGTTAGGAAATGTAGGGGGGAAGGAGGGTAGCCCCAAAAATTTTTTTGATCTTTTTCAGCCTATCACCCATAGATGGCCAGCGTTTTTTGGGACTTAGAAATTTTTTTAACTTTTTTTGAAGCAATCCCTATCTACTCTATTGCACTTCGCCTGGTCTGAGGTGGCGAAGGAAGTCTGGCGTAAAAGGTAGCGTTCAGAAAAATGCGCTCATCAGTGAATTTGCGTAGTTACGTCCGTTGCGCAAATTCGCCAGGAGTAAGGGTGCGAAGTAACACTAGCGAATTTACGCCAGCGTCTGTTAGTGAATCGGCAAATTAACGAAAATGCAATACGCTAGCGAATTAACGCTAGCGTTAGGCGCTTCGTCCATTAGTGAATTTGCCCCACAGTGTCAAATGACATGATAAGGGGCAATGTACAAAACTTCCCGCTATTGCTGAGCAGGAGCGATTTGCTTGCAGTCTGCACCTTGTAGTGAAGGCAGTAAAGCCAACCATTAGTGCTTCTTAAATTGCATGTCTGAATGATGCACAAGTCCAGGGGCACACCTATGTGCCTCCCTCAACCCACCCTTCTTTAATATAGCTGTACTGAATGCAGGCAGTGTTATAATCATTTGGGAAGTACAGGTCTTTGCACAATGGCCAGCACTGTAGGCACTCACCATGGTCATCTTGTGCCAGTGTTTACTCTGCCTGAGGTTTGGAAATAGCTCCTATTGACCCTGGACAGATGCTTCCCAATAGTCATGAAAATTACCCAGGACTCCCCTGCACTGCTTTTTGGCAGCAAGGGCACAAGTATAATTTACTGGAAAATGATACTTACTGTGATCTGTAATCACTGCTCTAGCCTCTGGATTGCTTGTCTTGTTTTTTAGATTTTGTGCTGCAGTAATACGTTCTTCCAAATGGGGCTGGCGCTTTTCTAAATCTTGCAACGTTGTCTATTAACAGAATAGAAAATACACAGTTATTCTCATAAACACTTGCTTTAAAGATAAACACAGGATCTTTTATCTGTGTCCTGTAATGTAGCCACTGGGGCATCTTTGGAGGCCCAGATTTTCCCTGCAAAAGGGCTGTGGTTCCTTTGGGCTGGTGCAGAAAAATGTACAACAGTTCTAGCCTACTTCTTTAGTTAAGGTTTAGTCCAACTTTAGTACACAAAAATTATTTTTAAACATTTTAATGAATTGATGAAAATGAAGGCTATGTGAGACGACCTTCCTGTAATTTCAGAGATTATGGATAATTGATCCCATACCTGTACAAAGCACATCTCCGTACTGGAACAGTTATGCTTCAGCTACACCGGCACACAAGGCGTGCTGACGCACGTCTTGTGAGCCGGTGAATTTCTTTATATCTTGCATGTGAGGTGGCCGATTTCTCTATCACCGAGCACCCAGAAAAGAACTTAGGGTATATAAGGTGTGTGGTTATCTCTAACCTAGTTTTTAGCTATAGTTCCCCGTTAATGCATTTGGCAACTTGTCTAATCATGTATGCATGCCGTTGTTGTGTCAGCCTATTGATTGGAAAAGGTTTTATATACTGTAACCATTCAAATCTGTTCTGTGTTTCTCCCTGAAAGATTATACAATGATACTCGCAAACAGCCAAAGCTGATATCTCTTGGAATACATATTTGCAGCCACGGTTGCTTGAATCTCAATTTAAAATCACACCATAAAAAAAGGGAAGAGATCTTGTAGAAAATATTAGATCTTTGCAGAGATGACAGTTATACTGTACAAGAATTGCTGAAATGCACAGATCTCATATGACTCTTAGCTATTCGTAGATACACATATTCTATGCTCCATTACCCCTGCACTAGTCAGGGAGATGTTTGCACATAAGAGCATTGTATTCTTGATTGGATTTACACTCAGAGTGTTTCTTGCTTTTGTAAATATACAATTTTTCATCCGGAGAACTGCAAGGCAGACTTTTTGTTTAATGCAGTGAAGACGTATTGTTGTTGCAGTAGGTGATCTATAATAGTCCAGTTGGCTCATATAAAATGCATTGTAGCAAATATGCTTATGTGAAGGGATTGCTCCAGGTAAAGTCTTCTTATGTTGTTGAAGAGAACATTCAGTAATTACTCTGCAATACATACTTTTTGTACATCAAAGAGAAAGCTTCCTTTTATAAATCCTATCTACAATATGTGTAGTCGATGGTTGAAACATGCTCTCACCATAGACAAGGATCTGTCTCCGAAGAATGAGTGTTCTTTGAGACCTATAGATTTTGTCACAGTATATAAGACCACTAACATATATTTAAGAGTCATCTTTCATCTTGTCAGTATGAAATATTTGGGGCCTTCCAAAAGGACATAGAAGTGAACATGTCATCATAGATATACAGTATATATGCAGCTACTGTTTACGAAGCAGCTATTTTGTATTCACTTCCAAAACATTTTATAAACTGAACTCTAGTTCTAATCACTACTAAATATCTATATATTGGGATTTTAACACACAATATTACAAAATGTTAAGAGAAGTCAATTAATGACCTGGAGGTGGGCATTAAAAGTACTGTTTCTATTTTTGCTGATGATAATAAATTTGGAAATGGATAGAAGAAGTTTGAGACAGCACCCCTGTATTTTTATTATTTCTTAAAAGCCTTTAATTGTGCCTTGCGGCCTTTTATCAAGTTTACTGACAAACCTGAAACGTTGCTGTGATGCCCTTATGCACAATTAAAGGCTTTTAAGAAATAAGAAAAATACAGTGGTGTTGTCTCAAACTTCTTCTATCCATGATGTTTCCAATGGAGAGTGGCCACTGAAGTGACGTGCACTGACTTGATTGAATCCGACAATCGTTGTGCTGACTATCTAATACTATAAATTTGGAAATGGCAGAAAACTGGAAAGTGAGGTTCAATGATGATAAATACAAGGTTATGCACTTTGGCAAAAATAATATAAATGTAAGTTATACACTAAATGGCAGTGTTTTGGGAATTTCTTTAACTGAGAAGGATCTTTTTGTGGATAACAAGTTGCCTAATTTTGGGCAGTGTCATTCTGTGGCCACTAGAGCAAATAAAGTTCTGTCTTGCATAAAAAAGTGCATTATCTCTAGGGATGAAAACATAATTATGCCTCTTTATAGTTCCCTGGTAAGGCCTCATCTGGAGTATGCAGTGCAGTTTTGGACTCCAGTTCGTAAGAGGGATATAAATGAGCAGGAGAGAGTGCAGAGACGTGCAATTAAGCTGATTAGAGGAATGAAATTATGAGGGTAGACTGTCAAGGTTGGGGTTGTTTTCTCTGGAAAAAAGACGCTTGCGAGGGGACATGATTACACTTTACAAGTACATTAGAGGACATTATAGACAAATAACAGGGGACCTTTTTACCCATAAAGAGAATCACCGCACCAGAGGCCACCCCCTTCAAACTAGAGGAAAAGAACTTTCATTTGAAGCAACGTAGGTGGTACTTCACAGTACAGGACAGTGAGGTTGTGGAATGCACTGCTGTGTGATGTTGTGATGGCTGATTCAGTTAAAAGTTGCTTGGATGATTTCTTGGACAAGCATAATATCCAAGGCTATTGTGATACTAAATTCTATAGTTAGTGTATGAGTATATATAGTTTATGTGAGTGTATGGAGGGGTCAGTGTGTGTATGGATGGATGCTGGGTTTCATTTGAAGGGGCTGAACTTTGTGGTCTTTTTTTCAACCCTGGCTAACTATGTAACTATGTACTTACAGGCAAGGTGTCTATTGCATAAACAAGCACAAGACTGTTTTCCTTAAAGTGCATCCTGCCCTACTAGTATGACTTTACAGGCAGAGGTACTTGCACTCTGCAATTACATGATTTTGGTATGAATAACCTCTGCCTGCAGCTCATGAATACAGCACTGCTGTAAGGAGGCACTGGCAAGCCCAGACTACAAAGTTTGAAGCACTGTGCAAGGTACAGAATGATCCTCATGTGAATGTTAAATCATTGAGGTGACATATAAAGCCCAAGAAAACATAAGCTAATTGATATAAGAAAAAGGTAGAAGGGGAAGAAATATTTTCTGATACCAGCCTTTAAGGATTACCTTGGGACAGCACAGTCCCAGGAATGCTATAAACGTTGTCTGTGTTGACAAGTAAAATACATAATAGCATGCTATTTTGCCCTTTGATCCCTAGAAGTCACCAGATTGTAATACAAATTCGAAGGTACCAGTCCCTAACAGGAGACACACAATGGATTGAAGTATGTGAGAACACAGAAATGCATTTTGTAGAAAATAAAGAAGCACCATCATACTTGTTAGAATTGTTCAGTATAATAATAAAAACTGGGTAAATAGGTAGGTTATATAAAATAAAAAATGTTTTCAATATAGTTAGTTAGGCAAAAATATAATGTATAAAGGCTGGAGTAACTAGATGTCTAACATAAAAGCCAGAACACTACTTCCTGCTTTTCAGCTCTCTTGATTTCCACTGATTGGTTACCAGGCAGTGACCAATTAGAGACTTGAGGGGAGGGGCACATGGGTCATAACTGTTGCTTTTGAATCTGAACTGCATGATAAGGATCAATTGCAAAGTCACTGACCAGTTTTGTTCCATGTGGCCCCCCTTATAGTCACCCAGGACATTGTGTTCTGTTATGTTAGGCATCTGCTTTTATACATTACATTTCTGGATAACTACAGGGCAGATTTACATAGGGTCGAATATCGAGGGTTAGTTAACCCTCGATATTCGACTGCCGAATGTAAATCCTTCGACTTCGAATATCGAAGTCGAACGATTTACCGCAAATAGTTTGATCGAACGAAAAATCGTTTAAATCCTTTGAATCGTTAGATCCAAATTGTTACAAAGCCTATGGGGACCTTCCCCATAGGCTAACATTGCACCTCGGTAGGTTTTAGGTGGCGAAGTAGGGGGTCGAAGTTTTTTTTAAAGAGACAGTACTTTGATTATCGAATCGTTCGATTCGAAGTCGAAGTCGTAGTCAAAGGACGAAGTAGCCAAAAAAAAACATTCGAAATTCGAAGTTTTTTTTTCCTCTATTCCTTCATTTGAGCTAAGTAAATGGGCCCCTATGTATATTAGAAACATTTTTTATTTTGTACATACAATATATTTACCCAGTTTTAATTTTCAAACTAAACTGTTCCTTTATTTAAATGAAAAATTTTTGATGAGTGCATCTGTCACATTGAAGTCAAGAGGCAATAACAGTTTTTAATCACAACAATTACGCATGCAACTTTTTTCTCTCTCACCAAATGGGCAATGGGCATTGCAAATCTGTCACATTGAAGTCAATAGGCGGCAAATTTTTTTTCATGTGCAATTTTTTTTACTCTCTTCAAATGGGCAAGGGCGTTTTTTCTTAAGGAGACTTTTTTGTCTCAGCAAATTTTTTGTCACTGCGAATCTTTACCACAATTTCGCGAAAAGATTTGCAGATGGTGAAATGTGGAATTTAGCTTTGAATCCATGACTGGTGAAAAAATGTGCTCATCACTAGAAACAAATCAATAGTTAATCCAGTCTAAAAATTCAAATTCAGGGTAATGATGCTTACTTATAGCTAATGGAACATTTTGCACTGAGCAGGTAAGAACTTTGCCATAAAATAAAACGCACTTCCAGCTTCTTGCTACACAAAACAATCCTCTCCTAGTCCACAAGGTTGATAATTACAAGTATACATTTCGTTTTGCTTCATCACACTTAACTTTAGGCAGCTAAAATTGAACGGGTATATAAAAAAAGCAGCACAGTATCTTCCATCTGCTTTTAATTAAAAACTGGATATGTTGCCTACTATTTTCTCAAAACGGTGTTTGCAAACAGTGGGAAGAAACTTTTCAATTACTTACACTTGATTCACATTTGCCTTCTAAAGTGGAAACTACGTTGGAGCATACCCCTTAAAATGATTGCTAACTTTTTGCAGACACTTGTGGCAGATTTAACTCTTCTTCTTCCAGTTCTGTTGTAGGGACTCTCTATGGGACAGAGTACACAGGGGTAGCTTCATCACCTCCGTAAAAATACCTGCTTCTCCTCAACCGTTTGAACGTAAAACATTTTACAAAAAACATTTCTGAAACACTAAAATAAAAATAACCACATATTCCCACTATTTCCTTTTGTTTATTTTATGTCCTAAAGGAAATATGCAGAAATATGCTTTTTAAAGAAGCTGTAAAAAAAACAACAACAAAAAAAGCTCTGCAATAACCTACAGTTCATAATTGATGCTTCACCAGTGGGTCGCCAGGGAGAATGGAAAGCAACAGTAATTTCTATAGTTGACTTGGTGGTCCTTTCCTCTTATGCCAAATGCAATGGGTTTGCTTTACAACTGCCACATTATGAAGTATCATTCATAATGAACAAGCTTTCAGAACACTAACCCATGGGCCGGATCATAACCTCTCATAGTGCTAGCATGAAGTGTAATTACCAAGTTCATGTGACAGGCTAGGACTAAGTAATATGTTTTGCTAGACCACATTATGTAATAAGTTTGCCCAGATGCATTAACCTGATGCATTAACCTATAACAACCAATCAGCAATTAGCATTTATTGCTTAAAAGCAAGCATCTTATTGGTTGCTATTGGTTACAGCTCCTGTGCAAATTTAGTGCCTTATATAACATATGGGGGATGACTTTAAATGACTGAAGTTTGATGGTATCCCTGTTTATTGTATTCTTTTATGTTGTTTCCATTATATGGCCTAAAGGCATGCATATCTAATAGGAAAATAAATGCACAGTACTTTTTTTTGCATAGGTCACAGTAACCCATGTGTAGTGTTTTAGATATACCTTCTGCATCTTTATCATTATATACATTAACTTACATGCTGTCTGTTAATATGAACAGATCCTTGATTTGAGTGACTCAAGACAGCTATTTTTTGATTCATAATGCACTCATGCTAATCACCTGCTGTGCAAACCGATGACCTTGTGGCAAACATGGAATGACATTTAGTTTTCTGTATGTGGTACCCATGAACTACGTGCATTTTACCAGGAAATTATATACAAATAACACGTAAAATCAGAACAATGTCTCAGCTACGATCATTGTTGAATGCAGAAAAGGTAAATTATATCAATAACTAATAGATCACGTAAAAATGTGCTTCTTGAAAAAGCAGTGTATTTGTACATTACCAACATAAATACCGGTTCACTTTTTATATTTAAGACTTCAAACATGACAAACATAGCCTCTGCAGATCTAAGTGCAGGGCCAAAAGCTGAGGCACAAATAAGGCTGACAGGGAGCCTCACAGCAAGGTAAAGGTCAGATCTGGAGCAGACAGAAACACAGTAGTGCTTCAGATCATTTAAAAGACATTGTGGAGATAACTAATATTTCATTGTGATCAGCTTACAAGCACGGAGGGCATGCAGACAGCCAAGCATTGCATATGGTGCTCACATCTCAACTGTGCTCAATTGGTCAAAACTAGTGATGAGTGAAATTTTTCGGAGAGTTTCGCCACAAAAATGAGGGCCATAGACTCCAATGGCTGAAAAACATTGTCGTATTACAATATATTTTGCGCCGCATCGCTCGACAAGATAAATTTGACACCCATAGACTACAATGCATTTTGGCAAATTTTTGCATTTTTTATGAATTTTTGCCAACTGGATTTGTTTTTTTCTTTTTAAATCAGGTGCAAGTGGCAGATATCATTTTCAGTGAGGGGATTGCATCACTTGCAGTGTAAAAACAGCATTCACATGTAGGGACCTGTAGGGTTTATTCCCTACGGTCTTAACCACATGGTGTGGAAATGCCCTGTTTGGACTTGAGCTATGGGGTCTCCTAGGGTTCTGGCAGGGGCAGGTGCCCTTATGTCTGTGCAGCATGGATGATACCAGATGATGTCACTAGGTGTCTCTGCTGCACCACTTGACTATAAATAGGAGAGCCATGTGCTCACACAGCCATTACTGATTACTGATCTTACTGTCTTACTGCTGGATACTACTTCATCGAGGAGAGAGTTTTTTTTAGCAGCCAGATGTAGAAGCAGGAGGCCTCTGAGGCCGGGGTGCCGCAGCCCAATGCCTGGGAGCTAGACCAGGAGGGGTCTGAAGCTCCCTGATTCCAAATTTGGATTCAGAGTGCTCACGCTATAGACAGTGCTGAGAGCTACAGCTACAGCTATGGATTAAGCAACCATGTGCCAGCGCTATGGACCGTGCATGGAGCCATTGTCATTTGGATCAAGCAAAGGGTGAGCTTGGCTAGGAGGGCCTGGAGCCTTTGTGGATTCTCTGCCAGCTCAGCGTGAGCCCCCGGGTGAGTGGCCTGTGAGAGGGTAGAAAAGGTAAGGATCCAGTGGAAGCCATGTTTGTGATATAGGCTTTTTGTGTGCCTTCCACGTTGGAGCAAATCTGGCCAGCAGAGAGGTATTTGGGCAATAGCGCTACCTGGGACCAATTTTGCTCATTGGGGATAAAGGACTGAGACTCTGTATCTGCTAATGGAGTAGTACGGGACTTTGCCTGGTAGGGAAGTACCACGACTGGACTGTCACAGGATCCTCAGGGTAGTGGGTCATGCTATTTGAAATACATATGTGTACTATGACAGTTTTACTTTGCCTTTAAACTGCCCTTTCTCTTATATAAAGTTATTTGTTATACAGTACTAAGTGTGTGTTGAATATTTTTCCTAATAGGGCCACCTGTAGGTGTATTCCCGGATCCCATTAGGTGGAGGCACTGCCAGAGAAGAATTTCCCAGTACCCTTTAACCTTACAAAGGGGACTCAGGACCCGAGTTGGCAAGATGGTACAACTTTGGCACCAGGGTCGCCAAGAGGGTGTTACACACATGTAATTCTTTTATGGCAAGTCTGCTGTGCCTATGGGCAGACAAATGTACCGTTAATACAGCATCAATACACAGAAATGTTTTTCCACTAGTGACTGTGTCTATAAACAATGTTTAATATGTTAAATATATGCATCTACTTTACAGTATATTCTTTTGTGCCCAGAAACAATGTACTTGTTGCACCTAATAAAGTTAATGTATCCATCATAGCTAACAATTCCACTATCACCCCATCTCCTCAGGCCCAATGCCTTTGGGTTATCCTAGATTCTGCCCTGTCCTTCACTTCTCATATCCAGTCACTTATTAAATCATGTCACTTCCATATAAGGAACATATCCAAAGTACGATCATTTATCACCCAAGATGCAGCCAAAATTCTTATTCACTCTCTCGTCATATCACGTCTAGACTACTGTAACTCTTTTGAATTGACCTTCCCCTCCAGAGACTGTCACCTCCCCAGTCCATAATGAACACTGCCGCGAAGCTCATAAACCTCAGCAACTGCTCCTCCTCTGCCATGACACTCTGCAAATCCCTACATTGGCTTCTGCTACCTTTCAGAATAAAATTCAAATTAATGACCCTGACATTCAAATCACTGCATAACTCTGCCCCACCCTACATCTTTGACCTGCTACTCAACTCTTCTCTCATTACCTCCTCACACACTCGCATTCAAGACTTTGCAAGGGCTGCACCCCTCCTCTGGAATTCTCTCCCACAGTCTGTCTGACTTTCTCCCAATCTTTCTGCTTTCGAAAGATCTCTTAAAATGCACTTCTTTCGAGAAGCCTACCCTCACTCTGCTTAACTACCAAATGCAATATCACATACAGTACCACATCTCTCATCCACTCAATTCTGATCATGCCCACTCCAACATCTTGTGTCTTATTCCCTTACCTTTAGATTGTAAACTCCTTTTAACAGGGGCTTCCTCACCTTTTGTACCGGTATTGGTTGTGATGTATGTAACTCCATATGTTCTATGTATGTAATTAATCTGATTTAGTTGCATAAACACATTTACTTTACAGTGCTGCAAAATATGCTGGCGCTATATAGATATATGTTAATAATAATAATAATAATGATAAAAAATGTGGAGCAGGGTACAATGCACAGAGACACAAAGGAGCCTGGCTTTTAAAATGTACAATACAATTCAGAACCACTCTGGTTAATGAGAAAAGTGATGACTTTACTTAAGTGTGAAAGGCAACATTTTAGGGGGAATGCATTTAAAAATCGCAAGCCATGTTTAAAATTTTGTTTTTGCAAATGTTTTAGTGCTGCTCGCAATGTAAAATCATTTGCTGGCAAAGTTTAGCATTAACACCTGTTACGGAGTTTCATTAAATAATTAATCTCAAGATAACCTTTGTGATTGCAAAATTTTATTAAATACACTACGAATGTTCGCAAAAGCCATTTGGTCGCAAACTTTGTGAGGAAGTTGTAATTGGTCGAAAGGGAGGCAAACATAGTCGCTAACATTCACAGTGATCTTTGCAAACAGTTTTTGCACTAACAAAATATATTACATTCCCCCATTAGTGCTATAATCCAGCCCTTTATCTCGACTATAGACACAAATTCGGTAAATTGCATCTGGTTTCTTACACTCTGCACATGTTTATCTTAATTTGTGATATAGAAATTTCTAAAATGTCTGTCATAACAGTTTTTTTTTCATGGATTTATGTGACCTGAAACAAAATTCTCTCTATTTGATTTAATAATTCTCTACTAAAACCAGAAATGTTTTGGAAGCAGTTGTACTGTGCTAAAGAAAATGGCTGTAATGGAAACATATAACAAGAGAATGACCATGTATTGAAAAAGAAAATCAAATGGTACAACCCATTATACTGAAATCACCTTGCAAACCAATAAAAAATAATTATATTACATCTGAGGTGACAATCTGCTGTATGTGCACTGTTTTAGAAAAGCTTTACTCATAGTAATGAAATCCCATTATAAAATGTTGCATTTCTGAATAGCAAATCAACAGAGACAACAGAGAGACAGTCACTAAGAATTGCCTTCCTATTTAATTTCACAGCCACATTTTGCTCATTTATCATGTCCAGGTGGTTTGAAGGTAATCATTTTCCTAAGGAGTACTGAAAAGCTATGAACTTGTGTATTTTACTCATAATATTCATTAACTGTTTTGTTGAATGGGTAATCAAATACTTTCCTAATCAGCAAATTTATTTATATGCCTAAAACTGGGAACACATGGCCAATATGCTACAACATCTGAAGCAGCAGCCCACGGACACTGTATATTGTAGACCACATATGTTAATAAAGAACAAGATTTACATTATTATACATGCAGCAATTGCTTAGGTATTGCATATTGTATACCAAATGGACCACTAAAGACCGAGATTTACATTAGTATACATGGAACAAAAGTGTATATATATAAATCATTCGTGATCCGCACTCCACTGGAATCAAAAAAGCCACCCAGGTGCTACTCACATAAAGATGTGTGCATATAAGTCCGAGAAGCATGAGTGCCCACTGGGGTTTACTTAAAAATATAATTTTATTTAGTTACATTAAAACAGGTCAACGTTTCGGTCCAAGCCTAGGACCAAGGTTTCGGTCCTAGCCTAGGATATATATAGATGTGTTGAAATAATAGGATCATTTCCTATTTACAAATTAATTGCCCATGTGGAGCTAAAAAGAAGGTTCAGTTATAGGCCACTGGCTATTCTCAGCATAGAGTACCTTCCTTGTTAAACCTCTGTCTTCTTAAGTGCTAAAGTGCCACTGATTGTGATTTCCTATTTCGCAACTCTATTTCTACTTACACACTGCCTATTGATTTTATATCCTCCAAGGACAAATAAAAGTAAATGATAAGAGACAAATTAAAAAAAGAAGAAATAACAGTTTTTCAGCATCTTTATCCATCCCACTAATTGAAGTGTCCGTAACAGTCAACAGTACCGCTATTCTGCACACCCCCTAATCTTGTTGTATTATCATCTTGCTTTCCTTTGTTCCACACATTCAGGCAAAATACAAGCCCTGTTATTTCTACTTACACAATATCTCAAAAGTGCATTCATATTTTCAATTAACTTCTTATGCACAAACTACATGCTTTCTGCAGTTCCTGCTTCCTTCTGCCAACTAATTCCTAGCACAAGTTATATAAAGTATAACGTTATATAAAGTTTGCAAATTTTTTCTGAAACAGTCATTTTCTACATGGTATGAACTCAATTTGGGAGAAACTATAGCAACTAGACCTAATGGAAGAGTGTTGTCTAGCAACAAGGAAACTTCTGTAATTTCCAATGGATGTCCTGTTGTTCCAGTTTCAGAATCAAGAGGCGGGATATTATTTGACCTATTTTAAGTGTTAGAAAAATAATTTTTCTGGTTAATTAGATGTGGTTAAGCTGTCAAGCAACAGAAAGCATGCAGCGTTGAGAATTAAGGGAAAACATCAATTTTCCTAGTAAAAATGTAATACAGAATTAATATACCAAGTTTGTTCCAAAGGATATATCCATTTCACAAAAGTAACATTTTATCTTAAATGTTTCTGCAGAACCGGAGTTACAAATGCTGCATTCATACCCAAGCCTACAATTATACCTGTTCACACAGGATGGATTCCATGAAATATATTTTTGAAGCATTATCATAATTATTACCAATTCATTATATAAAACCATTTGTATCACTAGGTTGTTTGCTATTATCGGCAGAGGATTTGAAAACAGCACCTACAGAGGTTTAACCTTATCAGACTGAAAGAATAACATTAAAAATATTCCAGAGAAAAGCTGAGCGGTCAGAATAGGCACCAGAATATATATATGAAGCAACATGACAGTGCAAACAGCAAGGGTTCAAATCCAACTTTCAGGGAAAATCCAAGAGGTGGTGGAATCCAAAAAAGGTCCTAAAGTAAGCTATATACACCTGCCTGGCACTGAGCACAGGATGGACTGTGACTTTAAAAGTAATTTGGCATTAAAAAAACAGGCACTGTGTGCTGATGTTATCCTATATACAAAACTTTATTTTTCACCTTAGTCTCTGATCCATGCTGTGAGAGAATATTTTTGAGATGCATCAAATATCAACTTAATAAAGAGTTGCTTCAATGTATCAGCTAATGCCAGTGAATTCATTTGTATCTGCAGTGATTAATGTTATCCAAAGCAATAAGTTGGATCATTACTTTTACTCTAGGCTGCTTAATTGTTATGCTGTTTAGGGGTATTTGCCTAAATACACAAACATATTAGTTCTAATTACTGAACCAATGTTATGTTACATAATAAAGCTTTTTAAGTTCTGCTTTGCTAGAATTCCAGGCAAAAAGCCATGCAACTCTTTCAAAGCATTAGGATACAGTGTCCCATGTTTAGTCCTTGATATCCAATTAACCTGACACAAATTACACGTAAGAAAGGCTCATTATATGAATTTGACACTGTAGATCATGGACTTCCAACAAAGCAACTGAAGGGTTTCTGTGGTCTAGATCTCAACTTCTCAAATCTGTCCTCATCGCACATTTTCTACATATCCTCACAACAGTGAGCTTATCATTAAGTGGTTGGGAATTCTGACAAATTTGGTTTTGTTGCTGACTGTTCAACCTGTGCAGCCCAAGGTCAAGTTAAATAACTAATGGTCTAGATGGAACTGTGATCAGCTGGTTCAAAAACAGGCATATGACTCAGAATATCAAATTTAGAAATGCAGTGTAATGTGCTAAGTAATCTTCTGATGTTCTGACTAGTGATGGATGAATCCTGTCCTGTTTCGCTTTACTGAAAAATTTGTAAATCTGAGAAAAATTTGCGAGATGCATTCAAATCATTGGGTGTCCATTTTTTTTGACAAATTTGTACGCATGCAAAAATTTTTTGTCACTCCAAATGCATTAAAGTCAATGGGCGTTTTTCTTGTGGCAACTATATTGTCTCTGTGACTTTTTTGTCGCAGTTTTGAGAAAAAATTTGCAGATGCCGGAATGCAGAAATTCTACACAAATCCATGCCTGGTGAAAATATTTGGTCATCACTAGTTATGGCAAAACCGCTATGTATTTTATTCACAATTGAGAGTTTTATAATTCCAGAAAGATTGTAGTCAACAGCAAAATTGTGAGCTGTAGCCAATTCAGCCCTTGAAAAGGTTTTCTTATAGTTCCTACTTTACCTAACTCTTTGTCAGAGTAATCTAGTTCTCAAACATAGAACAGATGGTTTCTTGCTTGCTGGCATGCTTACATTGAATATTGGTTTTCATTTTTTAATACAGTGAAACCCTAATTTTAAATACCCTAATTTTAACTTTTTCTGCATTTTAATTATTTTTTTTATTTGTGGTCCCTCTTATAGCTCTGGGCTCCGATTACAGCAGAGAAGAGGAGGAAGAGGAGCAAACTGAGCATGCTCATGCGTGGGGCAAAGAGGTTCAAGCTGAAGGCAGGAAGTCTGATACAGAAGACCATAGGGGCACATTTACTAAGGGTTGAATATCGAGGGTTAATAAACCCTCAAATTCGACCCTTAAAGTAAAATCCTACGAATGAATTCGAAGGATTTGCTGCAAATCCTACGATCGAAGGATTTTAATCGATCGATCTAAGGACTTTTCTTTGATCAAAAAAACCTTAGAAAACTGATGGGGAAGGTCCCCATAGGCTAACATTGTACCTCGGTAGGTTTAAACTGCGGAAGTAAGTAGTCAAAGAGACAGTACTATTTTTATTTGTGGTCCCTCTTATAGCTCTGGGCTCCGATTACAGCAGAGAAGAGGAGGAAGAGGAGCAAACTGAGCATGCTCATGCGTGGGGCAAAGAGGTTCAAGCTGAAGGCAGGAAGTCTGATACAGAAGACCATAGGGGCACATTTACTAAGGGTTGAATATCGAGGGTTAATAAACCCTCAAATTCGACCCTTAAAGTAAAATCCTACGAATGAATTCGAAGGATTTGCTGCAAATCCTGCGATCGAAGGATTTTAATCGATCGATCTAAGGACTTTTCTTTGATCAAAAAAACCTTAGAAAACTGATGGGGAAGGTCCCCATAGGCTAACATTGTACCTCGGTAGGTTTAAACTGCGGAAGTAAGTAGTCAAAGAGACAGTACTATCGAATGTTCGAATAGTCTAACGATTTTTAGTTTGAATCATTCGAATCGAAGTCGTAGTTGAAGGTCGTAGTAGCCTATTCGATGGTCGAAGTACCCAAAAAAAAATACTTCGAAATTCAAAGTTTTTTTAACTTCGAATCCTTCACTCGAACTTAGTAAATGTGCCCCCATGTGTACACAATAGAAGGAAATAAATGCAGTGTTTTCTTTTGACAGAGGGCATTACTTTGAGTGTTTACTGGTATATTTAGGTGGACCTTTCTGATAAGACTTACTTAGTTTTAACCTTTCCTTTTTCTTTTAATTTTACAATATAATATTGTAGACTTTGGTCTTTTTTCAACCCAACTTAACTATATACCCATAAGCAGTATGTCCTCACTATATAAAAAAAATTGCAATTCTATAAAAGTCTGTATAGTCAAGAATAAAACACGTAGAACTTAATGCACCTGAAACAGATCATTGTTCCAGCCATAACACAAGGCCTTTAACTTTTAGTATCAATAATTGCTATGTGTCTACTTGTGCTAAAAGTAATATAGCAGGGTTAAGGATCAAGAGTTTCTTATAGATGAGACAATGAGCATAATCTAAAACTGCCTAGCATTATACTTGCAATATTAAATTCAACATTCTTGAGCACTTCATTCCAGGTCATTGCACTTGTGACTGATGCCAGTGCTAAAGGGCTACAATTGATGAGAACAGAGTTTTCTTTTTAAAGTGACTTTAGTTGCTATACACTGTCAAGCCAAAAGGTAAGACAGAATGATTCTGTTATTAATGGACTTTTACTGTATTTATTAGAACAGATTGGTAACAGCAATTCTTATTTTAACTGAATAACATTTGGGCACTCCTATGAATGAGCATTCCATTCATTTTGTTAATATGGAGGCTAATATGGGACACTATACTAACTAACTTCGAGTAAAGGATTCGAAGGTAAAAAACTTCGAATTTCGAAGTTTTTTTTGGGCTACTTCGACCATCGAATGGGCTACTTCGACCTACGACTACGACTTCGAATCGAAGGATTCGAAGTAAAAATCGTTCGACTATTCAACCATTCGATAGTCGAAGTACTGTCTCTTTAAGAAAAACTTCGACCCCCTAGTTCGCCTTCTAAAAGCTACCGAAGCTACCGAAGTCAATGTTAGCCTATGGGGAAGGTCCCCATAGGCTTGGCTAACTTTTTTTGATCGAAGGATATTCCTTTAATCGTTGGATTAAAATCCTTTGAATCGTTCGATTCGAAGAATTTTATCGTTCAATCGAAGGAATTATCCTTCGATTGAACTATCTGCGGTAAATCCTTCGACTTCGATATTCGAAGTCGAAGGATTTTAATTCCTAGTCGAATATTGAGGGTTAATTAACCCTCGATATTCGACCCTTAGTGAATCAGCCCCTAGGTTTGTTTGGCAAAGCCTTGAAAAACAGGGAGTGGTGATCATCTGTTTCTCTGGTCTAATATTTTAAGTTCCAAAGATAAGGTCAGTGTATTTCCTCTGATTTGATGTAGCAAATCAGGCACACTACTTGAATATATAGTGGGCACTAGTAATGAGTGAAATTTTTCTCCAGGTTTCGCCACAAAAAAGATGCCCATAGATGGAAAAATTCTAGAGCTTCAAAAAAATTGATAGGTGTTGAATTTTTTTTTTAATTTTTAGCCGTTTCACATAGTTTCAGCGAAATAGGTCAGATTTGTCCATCAGTAGTGGGCACATAACATGCTGGCTATGTAACTTTTACATTTTTGAATAAATCACCTCATTCCACAAAATATGTGGTCTATATGAATTTGCTGAAGTTTTGAAGCACTGAACATTAGGCAAGATAGTTCAGCGAACATGAGGGTCCATACACCTTAACACAGGTTCCGTATAACAATAAAATGCCTAACGTGAAGGTGTTTAAATAAAAACGTTTTTACAGAAACGTAGCAATAATTCATCGTGAAAACTGAATAATCTTTGGCTCCAATTTGCAAAAGTAACATTATCTTAATTAACACAATATACAATATACATTGCCCAGGAATCTGCATGGTTTGAAAAGGAGACGTTCATGTTATGATATTTGCTACAGTGTCTCTACAGGCTTCCTGGAAGGCTATAGGAGCTATATAAGCAAGCAGGCTTCACAGTCATATTTTACTAGCTAAATTCTCAACCGGTCGAGTTACTTCTTCCAAAAAATCATCCAGATTTATATCTGAGCTTGAGTGCTTATTAATGCTTTATCCCTTGTTGCATGGAAAGCTCATTGTATGGTTTTGGAATATTCCCTCAATATTAAATTGCTGCCAAATGAATATTTAGAGAAACAATAAAGAAGTATGGGTCTCTATAGTGTCAGGGGTCATCTATCTAAATTATATTATTGTTTACACCACTAGTCTAAGATATCTAAATGTAATTAAGAGGCAGAAGGTGCTGAGTGGTAGATATAAGAGCTTAATAAAAAGGATAACCACAGTTTTTAATAACTAATTACATTTTGTTGGGGTGCATAGAGTGTATAGACAAATAGCAGGGGACCTTTTTACCCATAAAGAGGATCACCGTACCAGAGGCCACCCCTTTAGACTAGAAGAAAAGAACTTTCATTTGAAGCAGGGTAGGTGGTTTTTCACAAAAAGGGTAGTGAGGTTGTGGAATGCACTGCCGGGTGATGTTGTGATGGCTGATTCTGTTAATGCCTTTAAGAATGGCTTGGATGATTTCTTGGACAAGCACAAAATTCAAGTTATTCTATAAGTACATATATATTATGTGAGTGTATAGAGGGGTCAGTGTGTGTATATATGGAAGCTGGGTTTCCTTTGGAGGGGTTGAACTTGATGGACTTTGGTCTTTTTTCAACCTGATCTAACTATGTAACTATAGCAATCAGCGCTATTAAAGCTTCTTCTATATTTAATACTGCATGGTTAGAAAAAGTGTCATTTAGTTGTGATTGGATCAAAGTTTAAAAGTCTACAAAAATATCCTGTTGACTTTTATATTTTACTCTGTCCCTTTAAAATGTCATGCTTGCAATCCATAATATTAATCACTGTTATATTAGGACATTTCACATAGAGTCAGTTTTTCTGCACAGGCCAAAGACAAAACAGGAAGAAAAAAACACAACACAATACTTTCAGTGGTAATGTAATCTGAGTATATGTATAGACTTTCAAGAGGATCCTGCAGTACTTTTGGCACAGTAAATATCTTGACATCTATTTAGTAAATTAGAATCACAAGTTACTACTGGTAAGTCTCTCCTTCGAAAACCCATGCAAAGCACATTCTTTGATTCAATGTTTATTTGTCATAGCTCTCCCAGGTGACCTCAACCTAATGGACTGCACGGATTTATATTTTCCTAGCCTTCTAGTGGGTATCACTTTATACAGTTTCTGTCTTTATGCCAAGCCTTTTTTTCTTGTGATGTAGCAATCTATCACTAATCCCATGGCTACTACAGTGTCTGCCTTCATTTAGTTCAGTGACTGAAAAAGGAAATCACTTTGGTTTTATTTTGTCCTATGACTCACAACAGAGCACAATAAGCATGTATTAAGGTAAATATACATAATGCTGACATTTATAACTGAATATTTTTAGTTGCTATAGCATTAACTTGTTCATGTGTGCTAATATTTGTGATTTTTTTGGAGGTTTTGTAGAACCACTTTTTGTTCCCTGGATGGCAAAGACACAAGTTACATGATAATATAAATGAAACTTCTGGAATTAGGCATTTTGAACATCAATGGGCATATTTATCAATAAGTAAAGCCAGAGTTCATGACCATCAAAGGAAAATTTTGCCATTCTCTATGCACTTGTATGTGATTTTAAGCGGCATAATTTCGCCTTTTTGATAAATATGTCCCTAATAATCCCATAGTGTGTATAAACAGTGACAGAGTTACATTGTCATGGACTGCAGTGAGCGCTATAGTAGGAATGGAGATTTTAGGAAATCATGAGATATACACAAACAATCATTAAAGGCAAAATTATGACCTGTTCTGTATTTTAAGGCTAGTGGGACTTTGGTAAAAGCATTTTAGCTTTATTTACTCTTTGACAACACAGTACTTTTTCATAACAGGCTGTGAGCTTTAGAACTGACACATTGCACACATTTGTGTGTGGGACAGTTACTTTCCCTTTATGACTTCTATTCATAAACCTAAATAAAGTAGTTTTTGAATGTTCTTTGGCCCAACACAAAAAATACATTAATTTATTTAGTGCTTTTCTTCAAATTCAAAGTGCTCTAAGGGTTTTACAGCCATCAATGCAGGCATCATAAATATTCTGATATATCATAAAATGAAAAAGGACTTTAAGTGACTTGTGTACAAGGCCACAGGATTTTAACCGGGATCTAAAAACAGATCAATGTCTAAAGACATATTAAAATACTGTATAAACGCTAGGACAACACCTCTTCTACAAAGTGACATGAAATGCTTTTTACTGTTGCAATGTTCCTGTAAAATATGCTGCAACATGATTAAATGCTGTATAATGCATAAACTAGCTTTTCTGTATCCCAAACATATGAATGTGCTTTAAAGACAACAGTAAGAGATCTTCTACAAACTAACTGTGTAGCCAAACCTTACAAACTGGGATCAAGGAGGGACCTTTGCAGTTCAAGCACACAGTCCCAGGCAGTGAAATCATAACCTTGTGTCTATTTGATCCAAACTTTTAAACTAATGACCTGATGCCCGATTAATAAATACACTCAGTCTGAATGGGGTCCTACATCACTGTTAAAGCATAAACATTTAGCATCACATGCTCTCCTTCTATGATATTGTCTTTGAGAAATTACTGAATTGACATGTCAACCACCTTTTGTTTGATGATCATCTCACTGATTTCCTCCACGTCACCCACTGTCACTATCTGGGACTTTATGACACGGTCTAACAGCGTAAGCCAATCAGTTAGCTCAGCACAGGTCTTGTTGAATTCAGCCAAGGCAGGTACTTCCAAAAGAAGTGATGATGGCATATCTGCTGATGGGATTGTGCTTCCTGTTACCAATGTCTGAGTTACCACTGAGACTGTTTGGCCACCACCTGGAAAGAAAAAAAGTTTAACATAAATACAATGTATTTTGTTTTCTGTTTCAAGCAAGGCAAAGCAATCTTATTCTGGCACCAGTAGCCATTTCAGTGCTGAGGAAGAATCTGGATCTTGGATTTGAAAAGTCACAGACTTAAAAATACAACATTAAAACTATACTCATTCTTTTTGGCACTGTATATATATGGGGCTCAACACTTTTACTGAGCTCTATCACCCCATAGAGAACAATTATATGTACAGTAACTGCTTAAGGCAGGCAAATCAATTCTAATAAACTGCCATATTTGAACAAAGCCAAAAGGCTATGATAAAGTTGCAGATTATTTAAATCTTTTCCACTTTCCTCAATAATTGGAACATTCTTCAAGCAGTCAGTAAAGTTTTAAAAAGTATCATAAACTTCTAACTGCTAGTAATCCCTGCCCCTTTATTTAAGTAACTTAGTCTGCACACATACTGATACTATTATGATACAATAAGCAGAAATGATGCCCTTTGCAATACCTTGCGTTGATTTTTTTTTTTTTTACATTTACAGTATCTTTTTGCAGGATCTTTATGTTACTGTTCTGTTATTATAATTCAAAATTACAATACCAAGACCGCATACAGCATATAAAAATATGCTACACTATTCTCCTTTAAATAGGTAAATTAATATAAAATTAATCATGCAAGTCTTTTCTAAAAACTTGTCTCACATTAGGGTTATTTTGTATCAGTTTGAGTAGAACTGTGGAGATTTCACCTGATCCAAAGCATACATTTTCCATAACTATAAAAGTATTGTGTTAGTAAGATTACATTTTTCCAGGAAACTACATTTATTCATCCATCATATCCTCTAATTACATTTGATTTTGCCATACACATGTAGAATCTAGTTTTCTTGCACACTAGTACTTTAACTCTATAGGCAGAGGTTCTTCTGCCACGAAACAAGGTGAGGGAACTTTGGTTCAGGTGGCACCTTACCAGGGGTAGCAAAGAGTCCCCCCTGGTAACTTTAAGAGCAGAGCTGGGAATAATTATGCAGAAGATGGCAGTTAAGCTCCCTTTAATCTTTGTCCCTATGTGAGCTCAAGAGAAGCAAGTATGCAGGGAGGATAGGGGAGATTTCATTCTAGAAGTGCCCCAGTTTAGAAAGAGCAAGTTAGAAAGAGAAATCAAGAGACAGTTTGACTAAAATGTGAAATGTAACACAGATACATCATCTAACAGTGATGCATATTTGCACTCCCATGATGTGACTCAAGCAGCTGCTATACGGGATCATAACTCTTCCTACCTCATAGAATAAGTAAACCCTAAAAATTAATATAGCTAGAAATACCATGTTTTATCTTTTATGCACCAGGTTTAGTATCTGTATAACATTAATGATTCAGGCCTTTAAAGTTGTGCACAGGAGGTCTTAGTTGCCCTTCTCTGCACCCTTTCAAATTCAGTAATGTCCTGTTGGAGACCAAGGGGTATATTTATCAAAGAGTGAAGTTAGAGATTGCCACAGTAAACTAGAGAGAAATACCACCTCTCTCCATTAATTTATATGGGATTTTAAAGGAGTATTTATCAAAGGATGAACTTTCACCCGTTGATAAATGCACTTTTAAAAACTGCCGTGGGACGAATTTACGTTTTTTTTGGGATCACTTCGTTTTTGCACTTTTAAATACCCCATAGAAATGAATGGAGAGAGGGGGTATTTCACTGTGGCAATCTCTAACTTCACTGTTTGATAAATATACCCCCAAAACTGTACAGCATATTAGATGGGGCTGTATTAGTCCTCTGTACAGTGGAAGAATAACCCCCACCTCCCACATTCACTAGGACAAATTTTTAATGTTTGCTGCCCATTTTCCAGCTTGCTGCCCAGTTTTCCAACTTAGACAAATCACTCTGCAAAGTGGCAGCATCCTGCATGGAACCTATAGTTCTGCACAATTTAGTATCATCTGCAAAAATAGAAACAGTACTTTCAATTAGTGATGGGTGAATTTATTCGCCAGGCGCGAATTTGCGCGATTCGCCGCCAGCGAAAAAATTAGCAAAATGCCCGTGTGAAACGCTCGCTGGTGTCAAAAAAAAATTTGCGTCAAAAACTAAACGCCGGCGCCGTTTCGTGTTTTTTTCGCCGTTTTGCGAATTTCATGGGAAATTTGCGAATTTTTCGGCGAAGCGGCGCAAATTCGCCCATCACTACTTTCAATGTCCACCTCCAGGTTATTAATAAACAAGTTGAAAAGCAAGGGACCTAGTACAGAGCCCTGCGGTACGCTACTAACAACACTGGTCCAATTAGAAAATGTTCCATTTACCACCACTCTTTGTAGTCTATCTTTTAGCCAGTTCTCTATCCAGGTACAAATACTATGTTCCAGGACAACATTCCTTAACCAGCAACCTTCTGTGTGGCACTGTATCAAATGCTGTAGCAAAGTCTAAGTAAATCACATCCACTGCCATTCCAGAATCGAGGTCTCTATTTACCTTCTCATAAAAAGAAATTAAGTTAGTCTGGCAAGATCTATTACGCATAAAACCATGCTGGCACAAACTCATAGTATTATGAAGTCCAGTATCTTATCCTTTATTAACCCTTCGAAAAGCTTTCCTACCACTGACGTCAGACTAACTGGCCTATAGTTTTGAGGCTGAGAACGGGATCGCTTTTTGAATAGCGGCACCACATTAGCAATGCACCAGTCTCTCAGCACTATGCCAGACCTCAAAAAATCCTGAATAATTAAGTAAAGAGGTTTGGCAAGCACAGAGCTAGGCTCGCTAAGTACCATCTGGCCCCGGACCTTTGTTTATCTTAACATGTTCTAGTCTCTTTTGAATTTCCTCATGTGTGAACCATGCATCATTAGTTGTATTACTATAATTTCTAGAATTGGGACTATCAAGAAGGAAACCTTCATTAACTGGTTCCTCATTTGTTCACGATGGAGAAGAGGAGCTTAAGGGGTGATATGATAACTATGTATAAATATATGAGGATCATATAATAATTTCTCTAATGTTGTATTTACCAGTAGGTCTTTCCAGCTGACACAAGGTCACCCATTCCAATTAGAAGAAAGGAGGTTAAGTCTAAATATTTGGAAGGGGTTTTTTACAGTGAGAGCTGTGAAGATGTGGAATTCTCTCCCTGAATCAGTTGTACAGGCTGATACATTAGATAGCTTTAAGAAGGGGTTGGATAGCTATTTAGCAAGTGAGGGAATACACAGAGTTATGGAAGATAGCTCATAGTCCAAGTTGATCCAGGGACTAGTTTGATTGCCATCTTGGAACCAGGAGTGAATTCCCCCCCTCTGAGGCAAATTGAAGAAGCTTCAAATGTTTTTCTTTTTTGCCTTCCTTGATCAACTGCATCAGTTATACAGGTTATATATAGGCTTAAAAGGTTGAGCTTGATGGACATGTGTCTTTTTTTCGAACTACAGTAACTTACTACAGTATGTTACTATGTCCCCATCTTGGATTTTGAAACCTGCCATTGACATACTCAGTGTGGTCTGGGAAGCTGTTCAGAAAATAAGCCTAGGGACTGTCACAAGTTAACAGGCAGAAAATGAGGTTCACATTTCATAGAAGCTGATGCTACAGGGTTGATCATTACGCTATGATGCCAATTGCACTGGTTTCAGAGCTACTGTACCGTGAGAATCTTAATTACTACTCAGTCTTGTATCATGACCTTTATATTCCAAATATACAGGATATTGTTAGATGTCGATCCAGAAGCTCAGGTAACTTCATGATCAAACATCAAATAAAATGCAGGGCAATAAAAGGAAGCTTTATTATAGTACTATCATTTCAAAGCAGCACAATACCATTCTTTGGTAATGAAAAAACAAACAAATACAAAAGGATTGTGAAAGTGATCATCAATACAAAAGTATTGTCGAAGTGATCTTCACTTCTATAATACTTTTTATTTGTTATTTTTGACACTGGCTAACATGGTACCAGAGTTTTTGTTTTGTAAAAAAGCTGAAATGGTTATTTTAAAACAAAGTATCTAGCTTAGCTAATGTTATATGTAAAAAAATAACCTGTTTATGTTTAACTTGAATGCCAGCATAAATGTTAAATATTACAATATAGTGGAAGGTTCAAATGACCTTCAATGAAAGCAGATACACACAATTAACATAAACAATGACAAATTTATTTACATATTGTTCTCAGAAAACTTACAACATCAAAGAAAAAAAGACGTGCTGCACAAAGTAATAACACCTTTGAAATGGAAATGTTAACACATGTTGTCCATCCCTGCCGTCTGTTTGCTGCCTCCTACTATTTACAATCTGCAGTGGTGTTTCCTGCAGATGGATTAAGTATACTCCATTAATAATTGCCCTTCAAAATAAAATGTAAACCAATATTCAATGAAATGTAGATGCCCGTTTAAGAGGCAGGTAAACTATATCATTGAAAAATATAAGTAAAAGGCTATTTTCTGTTAATGATTCTGCCCTTTCACCAGATTCTGTTAGATCCCATGCAAACGCTAGCATCAAAATATTTTAACTATAACACTATAAATGGACATATTTTCTATGGGCACAATACTTTATTGTTTACTGTACACATATCTCAATGATGCAATGTCAAATGATTGAAATCTGTAAATAATAGTATACTCTATTCTCCTCCTGTAGGCCTGACATACAGCAAAGTTCTCAGAAGTAAGTGAGTCTCTGCACTGAGAAATAACTCTTGTATATCATGCTTATGCAATACTTTGAAAAAACATTTGCTCTACTACCTAGTGAGAAGATTAAACTTCGCAGGGTCTTTGGCATTCTACAGCATGTTAGGAAACATTGATAGTGAGACATTTATTGAGGAGCAAGAGCTGTGAGAGATTGTCATTCTGCCTGAAAATGATCAGATAATCTCAACGAGCTGAGAGAGTCAGAATGGAGAGTTATTCCTTATGGAAATTAGTTAGAATATTAGAAATTTAATTTGTGCAAAAAACAGATTAGTTTATTTTAAGCCTAAATAGTTTTTTTCCCAGCACATATAATAAAAATATAGTGAATGTATGGATAACACTTTTTTCCCCACATAAGCTCCATAACTACAATCCATCAAATAAGTGTGGCTACTTGCTTTCCATCCATTGCCTCTAAGGCTTGTATTAAAATTAGGAATAAGTGCTACACCTGTTTCTCAAAAATGTTTTATTCATTCATGTTTAATAACATTATGTTTATGAACTTTTTTTATTATTAGGTGCATGTATCTTTCACTATGTTTGTGTGCATCCTACACAAACACTCTGATCGTTTACAGATAAATATGTATATTTTTAACACAGTACCTACTTGATTCCACCAAACAAGTAATCAATTAGACTTTATGAAGATCCCAATTACAAAAAATCCATTATCAGGAAAACCGCAGGTACCGAGCATTCTGTATTCTATACCTGTATAAAAGACGTACTAAAACATATGTCATGTTTGAAGCAAGACAATAATTAGGTTAACTAAATATGTGAGTGGAAAACAACACTTTTTCATGCCAAAATGTATATCAGGGTTTAGAAGAATTTACTACATAAATGGATACTAATCAGCAAATAAATGCTTTTTTTATATTATTTTTTCTACTATATTCTTATCTTATTTTTATTCCGGAGCGCAACCTACCAAGGTGCATTCAAACCAATCATCATTAAAATGAAAATCTTTGGTCATTCGCCTTACTTAAGAAAGCTAAAGTGTTGAGTTACCATTATACAACTGTATGTACCTTATTTGGAAACACAAAGCACAACAAATTTGAAAGGGCATTTGCTTTCCCCAGAAATTTCAAGCAAATAATGAATAAATACCTAGAAAACAAGAAACACTCTCAACATTGCTCACATGCAAGAGTTGATAAGAAAAATCATGAACTTTTACATTTCTATAACTCTTCCCTGAGATTAAGAAACATAATATTACAAGTTGCGAACAGCTCAAAATTGAGAAACCCCTGTTTATAGGCAATAACAGCACTTCTTTCATAAAGAATCACACATGGAAGCAAGGATTCAGACAAGTAATAGTGCTCCTTATTACTATTGAACCTCACTTGGCACTATCAATGGATATAACCTAAAATATTCTGTTGAACTGACACATGTATCAGCTTTCATAAATGTGTCACTTTGTTAAAACATGAAGTAATATCTCTGATTTTATAAATCTTATAATAGATATGTGTTGATAATATTTTTGGATCCCCAGTTAACGTTATAATAAATCTGTCCCATTTTCTGCTAACACAGACTGTATTGCATGTTTGTATTGTCAGTACACAATGCTATGCAGAGTAGAAAATACACAGAATGACCAAACTTGCAAATGTCCATACTAACAAACTTACAACAAAAAAGCAACAGCACGGTGGTATTTGTAATTCCTTTGTTAAAAAAATAAATGTCGAATGTGTACATTAAAAAAATGTAAAAAAGTACATTACTAACAGCATCATCAACTCAACAGAGACCTTGGAGCTATGGAATTATCAATATGTATATAAATATTGTGAGCTGGTGTAAATCAGCTATATTATATTTATACACTGCATGGAAGTAAAATATTCGTAGTTAAAAAGTATGAATCATGTTGACAGATTGGTTAAAGAAAAGCCAGGCATCTGTCACATTAATTTAAAACATTCAATGAAAAAGTAACATTTTGCAGGCTTTTTACATTCATCACAACACTGGAGAGCAATGTCTTCAAATATATTTTAACGTGTATGCAGAATTGGAATAAACAAGTAGATACTAAATATGGATTTTCAAAAAAATGATTTCTAAAATGAACTGTAACTGAGAATGACAGGAGAGTCACAGCTACTGAGTTTTAATGGATTAAAAGAGCTGAACATGGCTAGTTCACTTTCAATGAGGGATGCCCTGCTAGCTTTGCACCTGCTGGATGGACACGACTCAGGAAAGATATTTTTATGCACTAATTCATAGGTAGAACATGGCTATTTGCACTCCTTCTTAAAAACGCATATCAGTAAGGTTCAGGGGAAAAAGACTGCTCACTGTGTTTTGGTGGCATTGCTTTCCCAGGCAAAATTTAGTTGCATTAAAAATGTTGGCCCCTCTCTCTCTACCTCTGAAAACCAGTGTCAAAATTCTTGATGGTTAAAAATATCTTCAAATGGTAAATAGGACAGCTGCTATTGACTTCTACTTGAATTCAACAGATTTTAGATGGTATATGTTTACATTCAGACTTTTAGCAGCTTTGGGGCATAATACATCTCTAAAAATTCAAGTTTTTTCACTACAAAAACTTAACTAGAAAAATAGTGATTTAATAAATAACCTCACTGTTGTTGATTATCCAATAAATAAAAAGGGTTCAGGGTTCTTCATTTTCATCAGTGCTCCCTACCTAGGGGAAAGTTGGTCTCCATGTTAGAGTCTCCGTGCTCTTAAGATGGACATACACACATTTTTTTTAAAAATGACCTCAAAACATCATATATCCTACAGATCATTAGATAACTAGATAAAACACCCTAGTATCAATGCCTGGGTTTCAGTTTAATGCCCAATATGTATAGTATACCCAAGGATATGGCATATAGGGGCCCCAAAATGAATACACCCCATACTAGTTATCAGTTCTGTAATTTCAGATACTGCAAAATCAACACATTAACAACATTTTATGAGGGAGAAAAGTACAGAAAAAAGAACATTCACCCCAGAAAACCATATATTTTTGAAAACAACACATTCCCCACAAATCCAAATTGGGTATGCACGTCTTTCTACTCTAAATTACCAAGCCACAAAGTTTTCTTATATGTTTGTTGACGTTTCCAAAAATCACCTCAAAGCTTCCAGTTTGCAGCATCTTATCTCCCTTGTATCATTAGGTACCAAGATAAAACATCACAAATATGAACATCAGGGGCCACTGAACAGCTTGATACCCAGTATATTTTGGTTCATCCAAGTACAGTACTGTATGTGGCATGTGGAGGCCCCAAGATGAAGACACCCCCTTTTGATCTGTCATTTCAGGTACTGAAAAATCAACACATTTACAACATTTTAAGAAGGGTAAAGCTACAAAAAAGTACATTCACCCCAGAAAGCCATATCTGATTGGAAAGTATATAGTAAATTCCCCTGAATTCAAAATGGGTGCACGTCTGTTTACTCCAAAGAACCTTACAGTTTCTGCATGCAGGGGGTCCTTGAAGCATTGAGGGTCCCAGGATCCCAGAAACTATGCAGCAGGAAGTGAGTGGGTGGTGCTGGGAGCACTGGAAATCAGGTCCTGTAACAAGCTTTGTGGTTCTGTGACAGCCGTGTGACGATTGAGGTAAAAGTCGGGTCCTGTAATGATTCTGTCACAGGACCTAGGTGGCAGCTGCTCATTGCCTAAGGGGGTTGGGGGCCCAACCCCACTCACTGCACAGCGTAAACCGCCACTAGTGCAATGAACATGCCCTTTACAGCTCAGCATGTAGTACCTATGTGCTTGGCAGTTAAAGGGTTAAAGCTCAAAGCTGCCCATGAATGGTAACATGTAGGGGCACATTTACTTAGTTCGAGTGAAGGAATAGAATAAAAAAAACTTTGAATTTTGAATGATTTTTTTGGCTACTTCGACCATCGAATTGGCTACTTCGACTACGACTTCAACTTAGAATCGAACGATTTGAACTAAAAATCGTTCCACTATTCGACCATTCGATAGTCGAAGTACTGACCCCCTACTTCGCCAAGTAAAACCTACCGAACCTTAATGTTAGCCTATGGGGAAGGTCCCCATAGGCTTTCTAACAAATTTTTGGTAGAAGGAAAATCGTTTGATTGATGGATTAAAATCCTAAATTTTTCCTTCGATCGAACGAATTGAGGTAAATCCTTCGATATTCGAAGTCGAAGGATTTAACTTCGACAGGTGAATATCGAGGGTTAATTAACCCTCGATATTCGACCCTTAGTAAATGTGCCCTGTAATGTAAAGAGCCTTTAAGCCTTGTACTAGACTTTCAGATTGTTATGCATGGAAGGTTTCCAGTAGCAGTAAGTTTCCAATGATTAGTATTATCAGGTAATGAGTTCTTGCTGATCTGCTGTTGAATTTGCAAGATTAATTACATTGAAGATACACTTCACTTTAAATTAGATAGTAGGGTCAAGGTAAACTGAGACGTCAATTAAAAAGGTTTCCTTGTATACATTTTCTTCAGTGAGATAATTGGATGAAGATATACTGGTTAGTAATAACTGTGTCCATGTCTACAAAACCTAAATACTGTAGAATTTTTTCTCCATCCCTAGAGACCACCTTGTTCAATTTGCATGTTTACAGCAGATTCTTACAGTAGCATGTATGTCATTAAGTGGAAGGATAATTAATCTCTTTAATAGTATTTGGAAAGCGGTAGTGTAAGGATTCTGTATCTGGGGTTAAATACTATACTAGAATCTGTACATATACACTCATATATACACTTTTTACTTAAAATGGATAATTTTTGTTTTTTATTTTAGCATGTCATTATTCAATTTCTATAAATTAACTTCAAATTTCCATTAGTCTCCTGTTTACATGTGCAGTACTAGAATGGCTCAATTGTTCACATCACATCAGGATCAGCTACACACCCATTTTACACAGCAGCATCCAGCATTTCCTTACATTGACACCTGATGGGTGCAAATGAGGAAGTTAGCGGTTTTGCGAATTTTTAGCTGTCTTTATTTTCGCATGCACAAACACACACACTGACATTCTTCATAAGATTAACTTTATAAAACTTAACACAGCTTATGAAAATACATAACAGTCATGTCCCATATACCACCTTGGGAAGAGTCCTAGGCAAGCAAGGGAACATTCGGCAATTTCCGGATAAATCCAGAAAAAGCAGAGTGGCATGAACTTGGAAGTTTGTTCATTCAAGGAGCCGGCACCAACGAAGACAGATGCAGTGAGTCCTCACAAGTACCTTGTACTTGTAATTAATCCTTGATGGAGGCAAAACAATCCTATTGGGTTCTTTAACATTTAATGTTTGTTAAGTAAACTGAAGGTAAGGAGATCCAAATCGTCCCCAGTTCCTACCAAGCTCTGTATCACACACATTCATCCTCAAGTCTGACAATAATTAAATGGAACTATGTGGACACTTAACATACTATACACAGGGTGGTGGGGTACTATTTGCATGCAAAACAACATAAAGTAGGCTCTGTAGAGCCTCATCATCATATTTTTTATTATACCTTAGTATTTTACCTTAGTAAAGTATAAAAGGACATAGAGTGCACACAGTGTTACATATGCAGATATAAAGACATAGATGCAACTGTATTCTTAGTTCTTATTATACTAAATATGTGTTTGCTAACGTATATATGTGACAAATAATCAGGATTCATTTTAAATTTCATTTCATTTTAAATTTGATTGTTATTTAAATCATCCCTTTGCAGACCAAAAATTATAATGTTCTAATTCTTCCAAACAGTGTGCTATTTTCATATGCATACTGTACGTATTCGTAGCTGGTTAACATAACTAATTTAATTAATGTCCTTAAAAGGAACCTAATCAATACACATTTTCCCTTTACTTTTGCCATTTACTTTTAGGAAAATTTATAGATCTTAGGACCAAAGGAAAGTAATGGTTATTGCCATCATAGAATGAGTTTCCTTTTATGCATATATGGTACATTATGCTTTTAACCTATTTATTATTAAAATAATGACTTGAGAGGCCAATTTATGAAATTGACCAAACCATGAACTAGACTTTGAATGGTAAATTGTTTTTCGGTTTATCCTGTGACTTCCATTAGACATCAGTATGACATGCATGCAAAGCATATAAATGTTATCTAGCATTGTCACAGGATTGGTATATAAACACGTACTAAATGCAAGGAAAATTTAGCAGATTTGTGTCTATAACACTACCGTTGTTAGGGTTCATTTATACATGCAAGTACAGTCCAGAAATGTGTGACACAATTTGCCATTTTTTTTTACCCTTTATGTAGCATCTTTCTCACAATACAGTGTAACCATGTCCACAAAGTGGAGTTACACTGGGCACAATTTCATTTGATGTTTCATAATGCACACAATTATGGGTGACATCTTCACACAATTCAAGATAAATTTGGGGCCAAAATGGTCTGATTTCTGGCGCTTGGTATCAAATATAGTTTTTTTGTATCTTTGTTGATCTTAAATGGACAATAAATTCAGAAGAGTGCTGTTATGAGTGACTTGTTTCACCAAAATATTTGTGAAATTTTGTTGTCAATAGTCTTTGTTTCCAGTGTGTTTTCCATTGTGTGTAGGATGGCCATAAAATTGAATGGTACATGAGTGAATATGAAAGTCAAGTTAGAAACATATTCCCCCATTAATGGGTTTCTTGCATTGTACAAGAAGAACACAGATGAGCTCTTCCTTATCTGGCATGTCACTGAGGATAGTGTCTGTGACTTTGCTGAACATCTTAACTCCCTGCCTTTCCCTTTAAATCTTAGTATTCCGTTCAGTCATTCATTCATTTCCTTGATCTCAATATTTTATTAATTTGGGTACCTTGTTATAAAGGAAACCTACAAACATGAACACTATATAACATTCAGGGTCTTACCACCATCCTAGCACAACCAGAGGGCTCCATTATTCATAATTGCTTCAAGTTACACAGAATAATGGTTTCATTAGAGGAGTATTCTAATTTTTGTAAAAAAACAACATCTGTCCAAGGCCAAACAACATGACCTCCTGTGCAATAGGAAGGCCTACAAACATGATTATCAACTCCTAATTTTTTGCCAGTACTTTCTATACAGATAGTAAAGAGATTCATAATATTGTAAATAAGAGATGGAAAACTGTTAAGTCTAATAACTTCCTAACATTTAGAAACAGTTAGAGACAGGAATATGGCAGGAATTTGGGTGATCCCTTGGTAAAAAATTCGCCGCCAGCAAATAAATTTGCGAAACACCCGCGAAAATTTGCTCGAAAAATTCACCGGTGTCAAAAAAAACGCTGTTTCGCGAATTTCGCGCGAAATTTTCGATTTTTCTGCCGAAGCGAAACAGCGCAAATTCGCCCATCACTAGTTTTAGGTTATAGTCAAATTCGAATTGTTCCAAAGGTCAAGGTTTGATAAATCTCTATTTTTTAATTCAAATTCAAATTCAAATTGATTTTGGATTATTCCCAATTCGAATTTGAGAGATTTGACCAAAAAAAAAGCAAAAATTGTAATTTGAATTTAGAATTCGACCCTTAATAAATCTGCCCCTATGTCTCTTGCTTAGCGGATGATACTGAATTGTGCAAAACAAAAAGTTTTATATAGGATGTTGTCACTTTTCAGAGATTTGCCTTAATTGGATAAATGTGTAGAAAATTGGCAAATAAGGTGCATTGTTGATAAATGCAAGGTTATGCATTTGGGCAAATATATTATGAAAACTAATTATACACTAAATTACACTAAAAGAGGGAGGGATTTAGGGAGGAACTTGCGAATAACAGTTCAAATAACTAGGTAGTGTCAATTAGGTTCTACTAAAGTAAAACTAGTTCTTTCTTGTATAAAAAATGAATTGAAATTAACTGAAATTCCTGAAGCAGCCACCTTCAGATTACAACAATCTTTGTCCTCAAGGACAAATGGATTTAGCCTGGCATGTTTTATTGACAGTATATTGTAAAAAGGTTGCTTAAATTAAGCTTAAGTTAGAGCATTAAAACCCAATTATATATAAAGTTACCAATTTATATGGTTCAATACATTTTTGTAATCAATCTTCAATATTTATTCAAGCCACTATTCTCAGTTGATATTATCTATGCTCTTTTTATTACTTCTCACTGCTGGAGTTGTGCTGTGAAGGACCTCTACAGATTGCTTAAGTTTTATGTTGGGAATACATTGAATTTGTAAGCTATATTTAATTTAAAGTTTGCTGTTTAACTTTTTTTCTTTTGTCAGTTGTATTAAAAATAAACCTCATAATGCTGAGTCATGACCTTCAACTGCTTGAAACTGCAAAATTGCTTTTCCACTCCATAGACAAATACTAGAAATATAATAATATAATAATATTTTATATATATATATATATATATATATATATATATATATATATATATATATATATATATATATACATACAAAAGCTTTAGAAGAAATTTAAACAAAAATATCAGGGCTAAAAATAACAGGGCTAGCAAATATGAATTATATTTGAATTCTAGAAACATACGCTAAACACTGTTATAAACAGTTGTTTTATAAGCATTGAAGTCTACAGTCATACAGCATATAAGATATGATATAGTCAATGCTTTTGTGAAGCACTGTTAACAGATGGTGAACTGAAAGTGGTTAAAGTATTTTGCATTCTCTCAAACTTTTTTATTTCTAAATATGGACAAAAACAACAAATGTAGTTGGCTTTTGTGGGGTTTACAAAAGCCTAAGCTGCCAGAAACTTTCTAAATATAATCAATTAAATATTCAGTGCCTTCAAGTTAAACTTCAATATTCCATCTAAGTAGGGAGGGGTGTGTGTATGGATGCTGGGTTTTCATTTGGAGGGGTTGGACTTGATGGACTTTGTCTTTTTTCAACCCGATTTAACTATGTAACTATGTAACTATCTTGGGATTCTGTCTATAATCATCCTCTCTTCATGCAGGAGTCAGATTTTTACGTATAGTTGTCTAATATATTTTTTTTTAGGAGTGGGGAGCTTTACCAAGAAGATACACCTTTACCAAGAAGGTGTATTAAGGCTCACTCTTTCAAAATAACTAACAGTGGCTGCTTGCAACTGTTTTTGTACATGGACCATTTGAAATAAGAAAATCTAAAATATATTTGATGCATCAATAAAAAATAAACTTACTATCACCAGATGTTGAAGCTTCTGGACTTCTGATCAGTTCTTGCAATAAATGGTTTACAGTATTCCACTCTGTTTGTAGATCATTTACCCTTGTCTGGTGTAAATAGAGAAGAAATACATATTTCATAAACCTGAAATGTATTGTATAATACATTTAAGTGTCTATTCAAGCTTATGTTTGTGCGGTAATGATTTAACTTGTAATTTGTATTTGCATGTTATGGGTATTAGGATATTAAGTAAGTACCAAATGTGCATGAGTACTTTACATGTCAGCGTCATTATTTTTTTGTACTAAAACTCTACCCCCATGTTGCTCTTTCAATCAATCGAGAGCAATCAGGTTTCAACATTCCATAGGATACAATCAGCAGCACATCATGCCTAAGGACAAGACAATCTCCTAAAGGCTTTTAAGGGTGCTGAGCTTCACGCTGTCATCTGTTTATGTTTAAATAGCTTAAATAGAAAATTATTTTCACATGCTTCTATATTTATTGAAAATTACAGCAAAGTTACTTCCCTTTTACAGAATATATTTATGTTTTAACTGTAATTTCAACTGTCATATACATACTGTTGTTCCAGTTTCAGACTTATTAGTGCAATTGATTATATCATTATATATTTTTCTTATGGTATATATGTCAATTTAATATAGTGAAAAAATTAATTAGATTAATAGGGAACTTTTTTTTTTACATCAGTTTGTAGATATGTGTCAAATATGTATAATATTACAGTAAATTGTAAACCAAAATGTTTACAGTGTTTTGATGTAACGATATAACAATCCTTGTCTTCAAGGACAAATGGATTTAGCCTGTTTAGCTAAGTGTTTAGCTAAGTATTTAGCTACTACAAAAAAATCAATTCAAAAGAACACTTACTAGCTTCTTAACTAATACACATGCCAAATTCATCCATGGCTTGATTATAGACAACTCAACTCCATTTCTAGTTTTCTGTTATCTATCTGACTTACATAAGGGGTTGTTTTCCTTTTTTCTTCTCCTTGATTTTTTCTTTACAAATTAATTATTTTATTTCTCTGGAACTTATCTAATCTATGTCTTATAATTTGTAAGAGGTGTATTTATACTTGATATATATAACATGATGCATTGTTCTGCAGAATTAGAATAATGAATGTTATATGCAGTGCTGCTAAGTTCATTATGTTTAACTTTTTGGTTTGTTTTACTTTAGTAACCTATGAAGGTCTTTTAAGGTCAGATATACACATTGTTTTGTCAAATGTAAAATGTCAACAAAATATTGTTACAAAGAAAAAAAAACTGAAAAAAAAATATATATATATTTATAGAACATAAAGCAGAATGCAGCACTCACAGGGACTTGATGCGAAAACGAAAAATCTTTATTGGAACCAATGTTTCAATCCCCCACAGGGATCTTCGTCAGGAAAAATACAGCAAAAAAACTTTTTTTCAGCACCATTACAGTTTATATTCATATACTATGAATATATATATATATATAATCTTCAAAGATGGATCCGCACTCCAAACAATTCAATCAAAGTGATTTTTATTGAATTATCACTCACGTGTCCAACGTTTCGGCCAACATTAGGGCCTTTACCAAGGTAAAGGCCCTAATGTTGGCCGAAACGTTGGACACGTGAGTGATAATTCAATAAAAATCACTTTGATTGAATTGTTTGGAGTGCGGATCCAACTTAGATTATATGTCATAACTTTGACCCAGCACCCACCACAAACCTGAAGGGATAGAGTGCAGGTACTTTCTGGACATATATATATATATATATATATATATATATATATATATATATATATATATATATATATATATAAAACATTTTAAGACATCTGTGACACATTGATAGACAGATGATAAATTCATTATTTTAAAAAAAACTATTTTTTTTTAAAAAGTTCTCACTGCAGAAAAATACATTATAACACACTTATTAGTTTTACCTTCAAAGCATATGGTGCGGGTTCCTTGGTATATAAGTGATGTCCCTTGGACAAGATTCCTTCTACATGTGGCTGTTTTGCTAGAATTGCTTCCTCTGTTTCCTAAGAGAATTTAAAGAAATACCACCAGATTATTGCTTAAACTATAACATACTGCTGCATAATCGAAGTTTCAATATACTATTGTTTCTTTAAAAAAAACAATGTGTTTAAAGTCTATTGAGTTGATGAAAAAGGGACTTGAAATACTGTAGGGACAGGATTTGAAGAGACACAACTTGGCAACACACAGGTTGAACTTTGTATTATATGATGATTTGGAACTCTCTGAATAACCAAATGATATGATTTGGCCACTAAATTTAGCAGTCAGATTATACTAGACTTAATTTGTGTGGTTTTAAAACAGACAGTTGGAGAGGTATACGGTCATCCTAGATTCAGGTTGACAATTCACATAGTGGCATATTAATAACTACTGCAATTTTTTTGTAGGGATTGGATTGTAGCTCAAAATAATTATGACTTAGGTACTGCACATGCATTAGTGATCTGTCAATTCAGTTTCATGACAGAGTTGCTCCTTGCATTACCATCTTAACTTCTTTTGGACAATTTAAGGCAAAGGGGACAGTCCAAGGATTTTGTCACTCAGGTGATTAGTTGATCAAATGCCAGTGAACAGAAAGCTCAAAATGGACCATGTTATGTCATATTTCCATGCTGAAATCCTCCCCATCTGTGCAATAACAGGCCATTGCTGTGTCTGTCAGATTGGTGTTTTTCCCCCAGCAAAGATACGCCTGCAGATAATATGACTAGTCGACATGACCCAAAAGCATTTTCTAACTGACTAACATAAATATTTTGCAGTTTCTTAGCTCTTAGCATACAATATATAAAAAGTTTCGGTCACACCTAATGAAGTTCATACCTGTACAGACACAAGTCATAAAATGTAAAAAAAAAACCCACAAAAAGTATAATGTATAATAAATTATTAATAACGTTACTGGAATGAAATTTTCCTACTTTTAACATTACTATTGTGTTATGTTGCTCAGGCACTTTGAATAGTCTACTATATTGTTCTGAACAACAGGAATATCATGTTGTGCTTTCTCTGGCAGAAAGGGAATAGCCTTTAAAGCAGATGATATATGAGCACCAATTTGTACATCTTAAATGTCAGAGAGAAACATTTAACACATAAAACATTAACAAACTTTAATAATTGATTCTTGCAATGGTTGTGTGCCAGTGGGAGGCAGAAATCATGACAAATTTTGCCTGTCAAATGGCAATATTTCTAAAGGTCTATTTGAACAGGATAAAGATTGACAGAACATTAATATCCAAAGACATTAACATGAGAGTTGAACTCTGTATCTGTTTTTCGCTAACCTTGCCCAAACTTCTGGAAATCATTTAAATATGGACGTGCATACACTGCATAACAAATGTTACTTCCCTATGCAGACTAAGAATGTATTAAAGAGGAGCAGTTATTGATATAAATGTGCAGTCAGACTGTAGTGGATGCTTAATAACTGTTGTTCCTAAATAGTTTTTTTCCTTATAGTTTTTCTATATTTCTACGTCAAAGGTGCATATCAACAACAACAAATATTTAAATTAAATAGTCTGAGCCAGAGAAAGAGTTGGGAATGTTCTATACTCTGTTCATATTTCTGCATTCATTTTGCCAGATCCCTGACATTATACTGTACATTATGTACTATCAATGTAAAAGTAAATACATACAGTACATTTCCAAAATAAAAGGGTTTTTGCTAAATATTAAATATTTTGTAAAATCAATTCAAGATATAGGAAATACGTGGAAACAGAAGAAACAAAATTAATAATTAAAAACAATTATGTACATAATATGAATAATATAAATATAAGAAAGTAAATTAATTTTAGGTCAGATACAAATTTTCTCTGCACACCATATACTTATTAGACTTGAGAGGTAGAAAACAGTCTAAACTGTCCATCAAATGCTGATAAATGAAAGAGGATAGATGGAAAGCAAAACATTGTACATCCAGTTACTTTTTCTCATTTTCATCATGCTGGGGGAATTTTCTTTTATTTATCCAGAATTAGGTTTACCAGACCTGAGCTGAACACCTAATTCTCAGCCTAAGTGTGACCTGTCAGGTAAATAATCAGGTGATTGACAAGGGATGGCAGTTGCTAAACTATTATTTCGCAGAAAATCTATACAAACCTGGTACAAAAGCATTTATTAGCCATTTCCTTTTTCCCATTACCGTGGCCTGGAATTGTTTGTCTGCTTTTAAAGTTATGGCAATTTAGTTCATTGAAAATAGTCTTACATATCTGGATGAACATGTGGGACATATATCACAGATAACTAATCAGATAGGAAATATTTAGCTTATTCTTATAAATAATAAATATTTGAATAACAAATATTTATTCAAATAGTTTCTGTTTTGCACTGAATGTACATGTACGTTTATAAAGCATGATAATTGTAAACAGCTATTAACAGCATTGAAAAATATAAAAAGGGGGTGATAAGTATTAGTTTAGACATCATTTAATTTCATCATTTAATTTTCAAAGTTCAGTAGTCTTACTTATGTCTGATCTTTGGTATTAGGTTTATTTCTGGCCATGCCCTATAATATAGGGGCAATCCCTGACTTCAATGGGATGACAGGGGACTCCTCAATTGACCCTTCAGCCATCCCAATGAACCCCCTTGTTACATACTGTAATAAAACACCAGGAGCCAGAAATGGTGAAAATGGCCACAGCATTTATTAACATTTTATCGAATAAATAGGACCTTGCCAGCCTCACCCCAAGGCAATATTCAAAGCCAGAATTCCATAAGGGATTACTACTAAGCTCTGCTGCTCCTCACTTCAGATCAGCACTATGTCATTATATCCACCACTGAGTATTAGGCTGCCTCTACCTACAGAGAAGATGGTCCCAAACTCTGCTACGAGCAGGAGCTGCATCTCCCACCATGAGAGAAGTTCAGCAGCCCTGCTGTCGGTCCGGAATCTGCAGTGTGTCGATGATAGGAAATCCAAGCAGGCTGTCACCTAGCACCAGCAGTAGTTGCATCTGTATCAATCAACCCACTGTGCAGTCACAGGAGAGAACCTCCTTTCTCCCTCTTCTAAATTTACCTGTGCAGTACTCTGGCAAGGTCCTACAACAAATTAAACAAATAAAAACTTAAACTACATTATCATATAGCCACGGTTTTGATCCAGAGGAAGGCAAAAAAAACCAGCCTGAAGCCACTGCCAATTATGCCTCAAGAGGGGAAAAATTCCTTCCTGACCCCAATGGCGATTGGAAACATTCCCTGGATCAAGCATTTCATTTAATGAATAATAACATACAAACACTCTCATGTTTATACTGTATAACAGTACCAAAACTACAATATAACAGTACATACATGAAAACATCCACATTTGCTTATTAATAGATAATATAACAACATAAAGAGAAACTCCTGACATTTCACAAAATATGCAAAAAAACGGGAAAGGTAGGATGTTTCTACCTGCTCAGAAGATAAGGAAGTGAACTGCTTCTTCCCCTGACATCACATCCATCTCTTTCTCCACCCCAGCTTTCCCCTGCCTTAACTCATTCCTTCTCACCCACTCACAGCTACATCTGATACTGTCAATCTTCTAATATAAACCAGTGTAATCTGGCTGCTGGTCATTTGGATCTCCAGTGTTGGACTGGGATACCAGGGGCCCACCAGAAAACCTTAGATTGAGGGCCCACTTTCCAAACTTTTATACCTCCTCTCCTCACTTAACTTTTTTTCTCTACATAATATTCTCTATTCTTCCATTATTAAGCCTCTTTATTCCCATAAAGAAATAGAGAATGACCATGAAATAGGTCAAAAGATTAGAAGCAGGAGGGCCCACTGACACCTTGGCCCACAGGGAGTTTTCCTAGTATCCCGGTGGGCCAGTCCGACACTGCGGATCTCTTATCATGTAGCCCCTGCTTTTATAGCTCCAGGGCTTTCCTTTATGCCTATTTCTGGCAATGCACAATATTAAAGTCGAATTTTTTTCATCCAAATGAAAACCTCAAAGGAAACAGGAATATAATGGTGAAAGCTACTCTTATTACACATGCCCGAACTGGTTACAGAATTTTATTTTTATTCTTTTTTATTATTTTGCCTATTGTTTGTGAATAAATAGGTGGGTTGCTTCACAGCCATTATATGTTATTATTCAAGATTCTAAGAATGAATACTTTAAGCTGAACCTGCCCTGTAAATGCAATTTACTTCTTCATTTACTAAATAATTGTCATTTTAATGCCTCAATCAGAATTATAAATGCATTAACAAATATTTCAGTTTGCAAATTTATGCAGACAAAGCTAATTAAAGCAGATTTAGAAGTGCACACTTCATATGCTGATTAAGCCAGAACAAAATTGAAAGTGAATTTTTAATATACACAATATAGCCATGATTTCTCATTATGTATTAGTGAAGATCTGAAAGACTAGCAGAAGCATGTTGATTAATGCATACAATTTACAATAGGCAGCAATATAAAGGTAGCACTACAAAATAACTTTACTTTAAAAATATTTTACTTTCCAATAGGCTAGCAATTATTGACCCATTTAATGAATAAGAAAGGATTTAAAGTCCATGTCTACTACTATTGTAGGGGGTTATTAACTATAAAGTGCCTTGCTTAGTCCTCAAAAACTGTATATTATATCTTTAAAAATACTTTTGATAACATTTCCTGTATTTAATATAATAGGGTCTCTAAACAAGATTCACTTACTTGTGTTACAACATTTGCTACCTTCATTTTATTATTAGTTATTCCTTTAGCTCTTTGGCAACGTCTCATAGTATATACTGTATATACTGTATTATGTATTATGAAAACAATACTTGATTTAAACATTTCTATTTATATGTTTAAGGGAGAACTAAACCCTAAAAAAATGCATATGGCTAAAAATGGCATATTTTATATACATAACTTATTGCACCAGTCTAAAATTTCAGCTTCTCAATAGCAGCAATGATCCAGTACTTTAAACTTGTCACAGGGGGTCACCATTTTGGAAAGTGTCTATAATACTCACATGCCCAGTGGACTCTGAGCAGCTGTTGAGAAGCTAAGCTTAGGGGTGGTTGCAAATTATCAAGCAGAAAACAATCTTTGTTTGTAATATAATGTAATGTGATGCTACAGTTTTTTAAAACATTTGAATTTGATTTTCGAGATTTATCATACTCTGGTACTTTAAGAATTCAAATTCTACTGTTCGCCACCTAAAACCTGCCGAATTACTGCATAAGTCAATGGGAGAGGTTCAGGGATCAATTTGATGATGTTTGTAGCCTTTCTGACATTCAAGTTTTTATCAGAAACAAAAACTCGAATCAAGCTTTGTATAATTAGAATCAAATTTGAAATTCGTTTTAACAATTCGATTTTTAAAACTAATTTCCCTCAATCGAATAACGAATTCAATCGAATTTAAGGGAGTTTGAAAAAACTCACATGGATTCGAAATTCAACCCTTGATAAATGTGTCTCTATGTGTACTATATATTCAGTCAGTCCCTAAACTCAGTAAGTGACAGCAGCACAGATCATGTGCAGTGAATCAGCAGAAAAGAAGATGGGGAGCTTCCGGATATTCTTTGGAGTTACAGATCTTCCCTACTAAAGGGCTATGGTTACCATGGACTGGTACAGAAACCCAAAACATAATTTACAACATTTCTAGCCTATTTGTTTAGTTAAGCTTTAGTTTTCCTTTAAAATACTTCCAGTATTTTAAGATTTGGGGTAAAATATGTGGTAATATTTCAAGACCAATGCAAAAAAAAAAAAAAGAAAAGATATATATATAGAATTCACTAAATATATTCTTCCACTTGTTATACAGTAGGTCATATTTTAAATGTGTGTACAACTCTAAAACACAATTTTAATATATAAATAGAACGATCTTCTATTAACAACAAATGTTATTATATTTATTTGGACAAAATGGCCAAAGCAGAGTGAATAGCAGATTATCGGTACTACCCCAGAAGCTCATCTGCTGTCAGACTAGTGTTCAATCAAAAAGCATCACATTGCATCACATCAAGGCAGGCAGTTGCTATAATGCTACTTTGGAGTCCCATAAAACAAAGAGAACTATATATTTTCAGACCTCAAACAATTTTGAAAGTGTTATAGTACTGTTCAGTCTTAAATTAGATTACATTTTCTTAGTATGTTTTGATTTGAGAGAACGCTTTGTCAATTTAACAATGTATCTTCATGAGAACAGTGGCAAGCTTTGAGTAGTGGGTGGCATGTCCGCTTTTAGTACAATGCCCTCTGTCTGTTACTGCCAAGTCTACCAGCCACTGCAGCAATTGAGCAACACAGAAATTTGTTAATGCTGCAGTGCAGGGGTTGAACCAATTAAAAAAATGTAGAACAGCCGGACTTATTGTTGTAGCATGTAATACCTTTCAATATGCTAGTGCTTATATTGTTGTTTACTAGACTTTGGGGCAGATTTACAGTATCAAAGTGTCAATTTAGAACTCAACACAATGAAACTCATTCACTTTCTATTCATTCCTATGGGATTTTTAGAATTGTAATTATCAAAAGGTGAAAGCCATTGATAAATATGATTCTAAAAACCCCATAGGATTGAATAGAACATGGGTTTGTTTCTGTAGTGAGCTCTAATCTCATGTTTGAGACATCTGCCTATAAATCAGCTGAACTCAAATTTCAGCAAAACATTCAACTTCATCATCAGGTGTGTTGCAAAACCTATTTTCTTGAAAGAAGATAATAGAAAATGCTAGAAATCTTTTAATTGAATAACAAATTACCTTGATGTCAAATGCACCAGGTCTGCCCACTTGATTGTAGAACTGCAGCTGATCCTTTACAGAAGACACCCACAAAGTCAACTGGTTTAACTGAAGCTCAAAGAGCGAGAAGTTCTTCAACTCATCTTCAATCTCTTTTTGCTTATCATAAAGATCTTTGGACACCTTAATAATAAGAGTGCAAAAAACATTTTTTTTGTTCAAGGTTTTTACCAATTGTTCAAGGTTTTTACCAATAACAGGATAAAACATTATTACTTGTACATGGATAAAAGCATGTTTGATATTAGAGCAAAGGGTAGCGTTATCCTGACACGAAGGAGCTGCATAAGTTATTATCTGTTAATGTTCGTCTGATATGTTCTTGGATGCATGCATGACTATTTTTAAGACTGAATACTATTCTACTTGCATGGTGTAACTGCACAGTTACTTAATTACTTAATTACGTAATACAGCATTTCAACAATTACTCACAACATGCAAATAAGTTGCCTGCCTACAGATATTCTGTAGATCTTGAGACTAATAAATATTGCTGTGTGTCACTGATTCGCAACTAATAAAAAATGCAATATGTGGCTTTTGCCTTTGACAACATATACTGTATCTTTTAAACACAAAACAAAGATAGTCTTTTATTATGCAAAGCAAATTCATTTATTTTGAATATGAAAATCTACATGTTAGCGGAGAAGCATGCCATTAAAGGTAAGATATCGACAGACCTAAACATAGGGGCAGCATGTAAAATTTATCATTGGTGGTAATGAAAAATAAATTTGCTATCTTTAAGCAAATATACACTAATACTAATATATTTTTGTGGCCACAGTAAAAAGGTTTTTCTACTTTATTGGGTTCGCAGTATAGACATTTGTAGACTGATTATATCTAAAGTTTTATTAATATTGCAAACATGATTAATGCCACACTTTGGGGCATATTTATCAAGGGTCAAATTTCGAATTGAAAAAACTTTGAAATTCGAATTCAAAAAGACCAACCAAAATTAAGTCAAAGTTTTTTTGGTCGAATGGGTCCATTTTAGATCGAATAGGTCCATATTTGCCCCGAATTTGAATCATTCATATCGAAGGAATACGATTGAATTTGATTCGAAGTGTTTCCCCAAAAAAACCTTTGAATTTTCAAAGTCCATCGTTTGACTCCAAATAGGTTCTAGGAGGTCCCTCATTGGCTAAAACAGCAATTCGGCAGATTTTAGATGGTGAATGGTCGAAGTTGAATTTAGAGACAATACATGATAAATTTCAATATTCAAATTTTCACATTTTTCAAATTCGAATCGAATTTGGACTATTCCCTAATTGAAGTACACAAAAAATAGCTTGACATTTGAATTTTTTTCCTCTGAAAATTTACCTTAACCTTTGATAAATCTGCCCCTAGAAGTTACAAGAACTTGTGGTCAGTTAGCTGAGAAGATTAGAATAACTAGAGTTACAATAAATGTATTGTTAACATTAGGCAGGTATTCTAGCATTTTCATAGTCATTTTGCACCCAGACAGTATTTCAGTTGAATATCTATCAGGATATATCAATGTGTTTTTCAGGCATTTATAGGCATTTATAATTATATAATATGATAAAGACCCTTCCAGAAAGCACTTGGCTCTAAAATGTACTGCTTATTTATTGCATAACTAAACCTCTAGCAGGACACACTATCAACAGGAATGAGAAATCCTGACCAATGAGCAAAGGTCTAAAAGGTCTAAAATACTGGTATATTTCTCCTATGGAAATAGGACCCACTATACCAAGGGACGTCTTTTCGAGCCTGTGTTGTGGTGACAGAGAACTATGCCCAGCTATACAACAGATCTGGGCCCATACATTTGATCTCCTCAACAATGTACTGTAAAGATGCATGGAAGGGGCCTGATCTACACCCAGTGGATTGGAAAATCTGGTTCCAATGAAAAAAAAAAAAATACCTAAAAGATTAACTGGGCAGATATGATCAATTATGGTGTCTCTGTGTCAACAGACAAGGCCAGCATCACAATTTCTTCAAAAGAGCTTTATATAAAGTGTATGATGTGATCAAGTGTATGATCTTTCTACTATATTTGTACTTGCACAAAAGCACTGAAGCACAATCAGAAACACAATCAATCTATTGAAAACTCCCGAATGCATCAAATCATGTATGGCCAACTTAACATTTAATGATCTTCTTGTGCACTTCTCCTGAAGTCGATCTTACATGATTTGAGGAATAATTACATGATTTGAGGAAATTTTGAGATAATAAAACAAGATGACTTCAAAAGTATGCTCTTATTCCTTATGTTTATCACTTAATTTAGACACGTATCCTCCACCTACTCATTCTATCATACCTGGACCACTCTAACTTGCTCTGATGAAGTGCCTAATGATGTGAAACATGTCAGTAAGGAGTGGCTGATACGTGGTATGCTGACATACTGCCGTGTGGTATTTTGAATATTATGTTAACTGTTTTGCTATTTGTTGTCATTGTTTAGTACCAATAAATGCTTGGAGTGAGTTACCTTGCATATAATTTTATAGGACCCCATGCTTGGTACTCACTTGTTGACAATCATTTTTCATGTAATTAGTTGACTACAGTAACTGGTCTCTTTAACTCCCACCTCCCCCTCCCTGCTGCAGTCCTCCTCCTCCCTTCATGTATAATAGAACAGACCCCTTCGTTGCTATAATCCTTATTGTGATTTAGCATTAAGCAAAAAATAGCTCACAAACTCCTCAAGTCTTTCAAAACCATTCATTATTCTGTACCATCTTCCCTTTTGCCACCATACATTCCTGGCAAACTTTTTCATCACCTGTTAATACCATCCACTTTCATTGCCATATCCTGCCTTTCTCATTCTGCTCATTAGGTGACAATATTAATTTACCTCTGTTAAAAGATAGTTCAACTTGAAGTTAACTTTTAGAATGTGCTATTATAAGCAATATTTCACCTGGTCTTATTTTTTAAATAGTTTTTTTAAAATTCGCCTTACTTTTCTGTGTCTCCCTTCTTTGAAGCAGAGGTCACTGACTTACAAATAGCATTATATAAATAAAATTTAACATACGTACATTATTTAAGGAGAGATAGCCCTCTAATTCTCCTTTTATAAGGAGAGGTAGCATTGTCAGGGGCATATTTATCAAAATGTGAGATTAGAGGTCACCATAGAAAAAAATCACTCATTCCTATGGGATTTAAAGAAGAGTATTAATAAAATGGTGACCCTCACTTTTGCCCATTAATAAATACGCTTCTAATAAAAAACCATAGAAATTAGTAGAAAGTGGGCAGGTTTTTCTGTTGTGAGAACTAATCTCACATTTTGATTTATCTGTCTCTCTGCTTGCCTTGGATCCTGTCTGGTTACTCACTGCAAACAACAATTAGCCTTTATTGTTACTAAAATGTAACATGTTAGTAAACTTCACATTTCTGTCTATATAAGTTACTGATTTTGTTTCGATTTTCAAAATTGTTCAGAAATAATCAATTAATAAAAAATAATAACAAAAAATAATAAATAATAAAAACATGTTCCACATGATTTCATTGATTGATTTTCCAATCTAACATTGACAGGTCTTTTCAAACTTTATTTTTACTGTTCAGTTAGTATTGGTTTGCTGCTAGAACTTTTTATGACCAGTTGTGAACATTGATTGCTTTTCTGGGCCATTTGTCAGTGCAGCCCAATCCCATTGCCGATTTGATTCATACCTTTATTTTTCTTTCTTTGTAAGGAAAAGGTGCATACTTTTCTTTTCATGTTGCATTGAAACCATAGTTCAGAAATGCAAACAATTCAAAGAACATATTGAAAAAATGTAAAATCTACGTTTTGACCCTCAATGGGGTCTTTATCAAGATCTTGATAAAGACCCCATTGAATTGGTCGAAACGTCGATTCTAATAAAGTTTTTTATTGTTTAAGTCCCTAGAGTGCAACAGCATTTTTCACAATTTTTCCTGTAGGTACAGGACATGAACTGTACAAGACATTAAAATTTCAGCACAGGGATCTTAGCTTTCCCGACACCAATTCTTGTTTTTACCCCCCTTTATTATTGACACAATCTGAGCCCTGTTGCTCTCAGATTAGCAATGCAAGACCTGAGTCATGCTGGTTCATGCAAACTGCCTGCTCTTATGGTAGTGGGATACCCTTATCATTTAGTTGGATCATTCCCGAAATTTGTGATGGTCGCCCACTGTTATCTACGCATTGTTTTTTCAAGGTAAACGGGACTACTCCAAAATGCATTATTCAATTTAAAATATCCATCTGCTTCATATCTTGGTCCAAGTTTATCCAAGATCACAATGTTTGAAATTAAAACATACTCCATGTCATGTAATGCTGTAAGGTCTGTTATATAAGCTGTTGCAGTCAATGTACAATCAGTTGTAGAATTTAACCTTTTTTCAACAATTAGCCATTTTCAACCATTGACCACTGACCAAATGTTTTCCCTGTTTTGGAGTAAGTTACAGATGGGATTTTTACTAAATAAATTGTGTTATTATATGTACCAGTATAAATTGGTGTCTACCTATCAAATTTATTAATTGTATTAGTTGTTTCTTATTGTTTGCTCTCTTACCTTGTTATGGTTGGATGAATTTCAGAATTATTCAGTGATAATATGTTTAATACATTTACTCTTGTTTTTTGGATTATTTTATTTATTTTACAGAATCATTGTCTGTCGGGTAGGGATGTCGCGGACTGTTCGCCGGCGAACTTGTTCGCGCGAACATCGGCTGTTCGCGTCCGCCGCAAGTTCGCGAACGTCGCGCGACGTTCGCCAATAGGCGTTCGCGTCAAAATCGTTCGACCATTCGACCATTCGATCGCTAAAATCAAAGGATTTTCGTTAGAATCGAACGATCGAAGCCATTGGATTGAATGAAATCATTCGATCGAATGGCTTCGATCGTTCGATTCGAACGAAAATCGTTCGATCGAACGATTAAAATCCTTCGATCGTTCGAATCGAACGATTTTCGGATGTTCGAAGTTCGCGAACTGTTCGCGAACTGTTCGCATTTTTTGCCGGTGTTTGCGAACGGCGTTCGCGAACACATTATCGGCGGTTCGCTACATCCCTACTGTCGGGATGTTGTTTCTATTGCCTAATGGAGAACGGCAAACAATGTTACTTAACAGAAATACATTTTCAGTGATTTGCATTTAGTGTAATAAAACTCAGTTAATGTAACTGATGAACTACAGATGCAGCCACTTTGGTTTGTCTGTTTGACACAGAATAACTAAACACAGATATCCCATTTATCTCATTTAACACAGAAAACTGTGACACAACATCCCATCTAATTAAAGCATTCACCATTGTGAACAATGGTGCTTTGGTATGCTAATGAAAAGGTTAAATGCATTAAATGAGTTAAGATAACTTTAGATAACACAGTTTCTTCAATTAACTCTGAGTCATGACGCATTTAACTCACAAATCCAAGTGGCTTCATCTGTAGCTATCAGTGCATTCAACAAACTGCTTCAATCTGTGAAAAATACTATATGTATAATGCATGTTTCAATTTATTTGTTAATGCTGCGATTAATGATGTGATTCCAAAGTTGGAAATAGTTTGCCCTTTGCCACAGGTAAAAGAAATGCTGAGTGTTGTGCTTCATTTCATACTGCTTAAATATTTCTGACTGAATTAAAAAGTTATATACAGTACCAAATTTGTAGACCATTTTTTCTGAAATAGTTTCTTAAAATGTTACCAAAAGCAAATGTTTGCTTATTAAATAAAATAATTTACAGAACATAAACCACTAAGATTAACAAATGTTACCATTAACTCCCAATTTTACAGTGAATATAGCAATAAAAACTAGTTAAATACCACCAGTTGTTCATCTACATAACTTTAGTGCTGCTTTAGTGCTGCTACAATTCTAGAAGATAGGGTTATGTCCATATGATACCATAAAACATAAAATGAAAAGAAGAATGTACTCATAAAGTAAAACTGTATAATAATTGTTTTTACTTAAATTAGGTAAAAGCTACTCATAAACACAGAGGCAACCACTGTCTCATTTACATGGCACACAACAAAGCCCACCAGTACTGCTGATTTCTTTACATCTTTCTCTCCAGCAATATGACTTGGTATGCAGTTTTGAAGGCTTAAATGCTTGCATGTAGAAAGCAACTAGTTCTGTTCTGATGTCTATCTGGCCCAATTACCCTTGGTTTAAGTAGATCCTTATTCCTGGTAGTGGTAACAATGGTACTGGTAGTGGTAACAAACTGTATAAATCATCTGTTATTGTAAATATTGTAACTATTGTTTTAGCCTAATTGTAATTGGTTTAAGTGTAAACAACCCATTGATTTATTACTTAATATATAATTACTTTAATAAATGCTTATTGGTGTGGATTTTTTGTCTGCTTGCTCAAAAGAACCATAACCCTAGTAATATAATATTATTATTATTATTGTTATTATTATTATTGTTATTATATATCAAAAATCCTACGAAATTATAAAAAAAGAAACATCCTGTTTATTAGCTTTGTAAAGGAGTTAATTGGGTCATAATGCACATATTAATGAAAAATTTGATCTGATCAACTCACCTAACCAGTTGGAAGTTTGGCTAAATCTCTAAACGAAAGAAGTGCCAGGCAATCTACCAACGAGTTTCATGGGGGAAATTCATACATGGAATGATGGTGATCAGCAACTAACCACATTTTTCATTTTGGTTGATCATTTGTGTTTTTGGAACAAATAATTCAATGGGTAATGCCACATGTACAACCCACCCATTATGCAATTTAAATCAAAGCAATGTAGTCAATCCATAAGTCTACACCTTTCACATATTTTACCCATATGGTTTATCAATCAATTACTATTAATATATGCACAGTAAGCTTCATGCCTATGGGAATCATTACCTTATTAAAATATTAAAATCTGCTGCTAATGGCAGACATTGGCAGCAAGAGACATGTTCCCACATCATTTTGATTCCATTACAAATAAGCATACTATTTGAGGACTATTGACTATAGTACTGTATGTAAAGTAAGGCCTTGATGTTATCTGGCAGGTGGAGCATTTATGTGTGTTTGATTCTGTCTGATCTAATTCTCTATAAAAATAGGTAACATACGTTATTTAAAGTGTGAGAAAACTTTTCTATTTGTATATTTTTTAAGATTTAGGCAGTGGAAGTTATTCTGAGAAAAAAAAAGCATTTCTGAAAATAGAGAATTTCTACTTTCACTTAATAACCCTGGAAAACAACTTCTTCTTTTTATCTAATCCTCTTTATATGTATTTATATGTCTTTCATTTGAATCCTTTTGAAGTATTTTTATACTATTAATCTAATTTTACAGTACTGCAAACATTCCTACACTTTACTGTTTGAAGTACTAAGTCTAAAACAGGAAGTAGAAAAAATATGAGAATAGTTGCTCTGTAGGATGAAAAAACAAAATAAAAAATGCAGATTAATAAACCAGAGAATATTAATGCACCACTAGCACAAAATCTAGCATTGTAAGACACAGACCTGCATTCTGTAGTAACGTTCTATACTATGCTGCAGATATGAGCAATCTAAGTAGCTTTGCAAATTTTAGGTTTTTTTTAGGGATTAGTATTTGTTTTGCCTCTTCTGAAAGTAAATTGCAAATCACTGCCTCCCTGCTATGGTTGGTGAGTAGTGATGGGTGAATTTATTCCGCAGGCGCAAATTCATGGCAAATTTCCACATTTCTCCGCAGCGAATAAATTCATGAAAATTCACTGGTGACAATTCCAACACTGATGACAATTCCGATGCCGGTGACAATAGATGCCCATTGACTTTAATGTGCATCAGAATTGTCGCTGGTAACAGAATTGTCGCCAGTGTCAAAAAATTGTGACGCTGGCATCAAAATTCAAGTTTCGCAATTTTTTTGCCATTTTGCGAATTTTGCAGGAATTTAAAAATTTTTGGTGAACAGAAACAAGAGAAATTTGCCCATCACTATTGGTGAGATCAACAAGCAGCATATGGATTGTCAGAATAGATTTTTGTATTAATATTGGCTTATTTTCTGATCTTTGTATTCAAATCAGGATACTTCTCCCCTTAAATCTGTTAACAGAGGCCTGTTTACTAGACACCTATCCTATTGATTTGCAGTTCAAAAAAAATAAATAATTTGAAGTCACAAAAAAAATATATAAAACAGAATACCAGTTGCAAATAGTCTAATGGGGAAATATAAAAAATAAATTGCATAAGTAATATTTTAGGTAAAATTGTTTGCACAAAGCATTCATTTATTGTATATTTCCATTATCAATTTGTATTACAGCCCCTGTTATACATTTATGGTCTATTGTCATATTACAAGTTAGGCTTAAGGTGTGCCTTTTGCTAGATGTTATCATTAATGGATACAGTATATTGCTACACTATACTAGGCCAATTTGACATACAGTATGCAGGTCTATAAAATCTATAAACAGTACTCAGACCTACAACAGGGGGATCATTAATTGTCACAATAAAAAATTAAATATTCCATTAAAATAATGTGCATCAGTCAATTGTAGGGATGGAAATTATCTAAACAAATAATGAAACTTTTTTTTTTACTAAATTTGACAAAGTCTCTTAATAAATGGATTTGTGATAACATTTTCTTTAGCTAAAACATTTTTGTAACGAAAACTGTGCCTTAAGTTGCTTGTGCAACTTTCATGAAGTGTAAAAAACAAAAGGCATAGCAGCTGAAGAGTCAAAGTTTTGAGACTCATGGTTAAAATATAAGTAGAAGTTTTGAAAACCCCTAATCAATATAAGGCAATGTATTAAAAAGTGAATGAATGCATTGCCTCCATCAAGCATGTCTCATAACTTATGATGCATGAAGTATATGTCTTAAAGGCTGAGGAGAATAAATGAAGAGAAACTTGTTCTGGCACCCAGCTTACTTTCTGATAATCTAGCTCATACTTCTTGGTTGACACTATAGCAAGAATAACATTAAAGAGTAATAAACCCTTTCCAGAAAACCTCTTATTCCTTGGTCCACTGGCCCTAGGTCTAATCTATCAATCCATTTAGAGTAGAAAACAGGTAAGAAAGCCATTAAAATGCTGCTATGTGCCATTTTAGGTGGAAGGGAAAAACTGAATTTATTGCAGATTCTGTAGCTTTGTAGATGATGAAGTTTCAGAGTAAAGTTGGATAGAAAAACTATAAATGATTAATATGCATAGTGTAAATGATATTTTAAATATATGCCGATTAGTGTCTACAAGGAAGGAGCACATTTTAGAAAATATAGGACATATAGGACATTCCTCCATAAACACTCTCTTTCTTTCTTTCTTTCTTTCTTTCTTTCTTTCTTTCTTTCTTTCTTTCTTTCTTTCTTTCTTTCTCCTATTTATAAGTGTAAGGGTGTGATAACTCACTTCAGATAAACGACAAAACAAAAGTAATGGTTTTGTAATAACACATGTAAAAAGATTCTAGCCATTGTTTTCACTATTATAGCATGTAAGTTCTGCACTGAAGTAGGGTTGCCACCTGTTAGGTTTTGAACCAGACAGCACTGTTGTTGAAGGGATTGTCTTTGTCAAAACTGCCTGCTCTGTTTTTCAAAAAAGTATATGCAGACAGACTCCCGTTGCCAATTGCTATGTCATAGCCCCACCTCCTACATCACTAGTCCTGCCTCTGATGTCAGTGGTCATTAGGGATGTAGCGAACTGCCGATTTGGTGTTCGCGAACGCCGTTCGCGAACACCGGCAAAAAATGCGAACGTTCGCGAACAGTTTGCGAACTTCGAACACCCGCTAAAATCGTTCGATTCGAACGATCGAAGGATTTTAATCGTTCGATCGAACGATTTTCATTCGAATCGAACGATCGAAGCATTCAATCGAATGCTTTTCATTCGATCGAATGCTTACGATCGTTCGAACGAATGGAAATCGTTTGATTTTTAGTGGTCGAAGGAATTCGAATGGTCGAATGGTCGAACGATTTGTATTCGAATCGAACGCGAACTCAAAATGCGAACGTCGCGCGACGTTCGCGAACATTCGGCGGACGCGAACGGTCGAAGTTCGCGCGAACAAGTTCGCCGGCGAACAGTTCGCTACATCCCTAGTGGTCATGCCCCTGATGTCAGCAGTTCCATGATGTCGCTGCAACACCCACCTGTCTGGAGTTCAACAAGAGGAAAGGTCTAACCCTACACTGGAGCCACATTTTAACAGTTCTAAAACAGTATAGAGAGACCAAAACATTAAATGCAATAAAGATTATAATGAAATATTGAGTAATATACTGGAGAGCAAGTGCATTTTTTTCACTGTAAATTGTTTGGAGAGAGTGTTTCTTATATTTCTTTTTATTATATATAAATGTTTATATTTATGGTTTATAGAGTATTTTAATTCCATTCAGTTTTCCATTCATACATTTTTTTACATTTACAATTCTGAATATTTGAAAGGCAGTTTGAATATTTGAAAGTTCTCTATATCATCACAGAAAATTGCCTATTTCCAGTATTTGAACGTTAAGTCTTTAGAAATAAGGAGAAAGAAAATGGAGAAGTGAAATCTGTATCTTTATAATCTCAATAAAAAAGAAATTAAATAAAAAGAAAAGTTATCGTATATTCAACTTCATGTCAGACATTTATGAATAAATGATGTAATTTTGAACTGTTATTTGTAGCAATTTAACTATTAGTCTTTTAAAGATGTTTGAAATAGGTATAATTCATAAAAAATTAACAAGGGAAAGAGGAACAGTTGCCAATGATGTCACCTTTTCAATTTTATCTATTTAACCTATAAAAATCAAACTGAATGAGCTCTGAAATCAGAAACACAATGAAAACACTGTAATAAGCCAGTAATACTACAAAATTGGGCTGAGAAAGTCACTGCTTTTCCATTTTAATGAAGATGCTATATTTTATATATTTTAAATATGTGCAATTAAATATATATAGCACCAAATCTAAGCAATTTAAAAAGTCGTTTTAAAAATTTCTCGCTGTTCTGCAAATTTTTAAATGTGCTGATTATATTTAAGATAAGGTTATTTATGTCTAGAGACTCTCATCCTTGTGCCACTGACTTCTATGAGCTACAAACCATGCCTAGTTGCATATTCCTAATGATTTAAAATAGGTCATTTAAGATGCAATGTAAAAAGGGATATTTTGAATGTAATCACCATGTTTTTTTCCATAATGCATGGTTGAGATGTCCAGGGGGAGACATGTCTAATACAATAGCAAACGTTGTGCTTCTATGCAAACCATAGGCAACTATACTGAAAATATTCTGTATAGTTGGCATGTGAGGGACATGCATACCCCATTGTTTTTTTGCAAATTGATGCAGTTATTGACATTGGGTGCCTGATACTCAGGAGCTATCACCTGCTCCAGAGGTGTCAGTAGCTCATGGGATTCCTTCCATCAATAGGTAAAACTGCACTCAACTTTCAGCGGCTCTTTACAATAGTAAAACTATACAAAATTGCAAGGAGCACCACGTCATGCAAGTGAATGAGATTTTTCACACAACTGACTGTGGCAAAATTTGTGCACTCACACTTTTAAATAACCCCTATAGACATAAGGGGGAATGTAATTAAAATCTCAAGCGTTGTTTAAATAGGTGTTATTGTGAATGTTTAGTGCTGCTTGTAAAATTATTAACTGGTGAATATTACATCGCTCATTATCGCTAAGCATGAGTTAATTACACCTGCTATGGAGTTTCGTTAACTATGTTGTCCCAAAAAACGTGATTGCCAAATTTATAACATGCTCTGCACATGTTTGCAAAAGCCATTGGTTCACAAACTTTACGAGAAAGTATTTGATGTCTTAAATCAGTGAAAAATCTTGGTCGCAAACATTCACAATTGTTTTTAACACTAACGAAACATATTATATTCCCCGAAGTGATTGTTATACAGGTATGGGACCTGTTATATGCGTTAAATATTAAATAAATCAAATAGGATTGTTTTGCCACCAATAAGGATTAACTATATTTTAGGATTAAGTACAAGGTACTGTTTTATTATTACAGAGAAAACTGAAAGAATTCAACAAAATGTTAATTAATTGATTAAAATGGAATCCATGAGAGATGGCCTTCCAATAATTCTGAACCTTCTGGATAACAGGTTTACAGATAATGGATTACCAATAAATGTACTTAGATTCAGTATTTTTCGGTATCTTTCTCCATACACATATTACCAATTTACTTATCTGTCAAACATATCCCATTGCACATTTGCAAATTCAATATACTATTATACTTTTTCTACTTCTATTAAATGAATGCCATGTACTTTATATGCTACAGTATTTTTAACTCAGCATTCTGACCTGTATGCATGTTGCCTCTAGACTGCAGACCTTTCCACTGCTTGATCTTTTCACCCCTTATCATTTGTTATTGCTTATTCTTATTTTCTGTAAGCCCACTTGCACCTCAAAGCCTACAGTATTTGATACTTAATACATCATCTTTTCTATATACAACTGTACATAAAATGAATTGCTGCATTACAATGGATCACAAAGATATATTTTTCTGAAATGGTAAGATAATGATTTAACATTTTATTTTATTAAAGAAAGCAAAACATTTCCCTTTATCAAAAGAGTGTAATCTTTTTTAGATATACTGTACAGAAGATCATGCATGTTACTGTATTTATACAAACCTTTATCCAGCGCTGATTGGCCTCTTTTAAGCTACTTTCAATTTTTTTCTTCTCCGTTGGAGCTATTGTTGTACTTCCTAATGCTGTTCCTCCAGCTTCATTCACCTGTTTCAAGAACTCTTTGTGGGGCAGAAGCTCCTCTGTTGTAAACTGTAGTAGTAAAATTGTATTTAAAGCTTATGTTATAAAGGGCATATTGAAAACCATAAAGCATTGCAGAAGATGAATTGCAATTCTAGATATTCTTATACACTTATTCATTTAATGAAACCATTTGTGATGTCTGAAATTGCTAAACTACCCTAATGCATATGTTTGGTTTTCTCAGCTAAACTGATTAAAATAAAAGCCACGGTTGCTATACAAATATGGCATCTATTATTGTCAAGACTATTGGGGGATTCAATCGGTGGTCTGCATGTTACTGGATGGTGCACTCTCCTGCTGAGCCACTGGAGGCAGTTGGAGCTCACACTTCGGACTGTCCAAAAAGACTACTGCTATTCCTTGTCTCCACCCCTAATCTCATTAAGGCCAGGTGTCAGTAATCTTATCATCAAGGCCCTATATAAACTGTTACCTTCCTGCCAGCTATTGCTGGATCATTAACCTATATCTGTGTTCTAGCCCCCTTTGTTCTAGTGTTCCTGATTTGCCCTGTTCCTGATTCCTGATCTGCCCTGTTCCTGATTCCTGATCTGCCCTGTTCCTGATTCTTGATATGCCTTGTTCCTGATCTGCCCTGTTCCTTATTTGCTCTGTTCCTGTTTGTTCCGCAGTCCTGTTAATACCTTGTCCCTGCTCCCATATTTGATCTGATCTCCTGGTTTTGACCCTTCGCTTGTTTTTGGGGATTTGTATCAGCCTGCAGCTTGCCCCTGACCTCTGGTTTGTTATATTGACTTATCTTCACATTATACTCTTTCTCATTTTTCTTCTGTCTCACCTGCACCAGCTGTTTTTAGTTACCCATAAAACATCATTCTGAGCACATTTCCCATATTCTGGTTCTTCTAACACCAAACATGGTGTCACAATGTTACCATACATTTCGGCTCCCACCTGCCAACCACACTCCGTTGGTAAATCCTGACAGTTATACAGACAAAGCAATTTTTCTTTTGTGATTGATTTGCTTTTTTTTCTTTAATAGCATAATAAATTGGCTTGACTTTTATTAAGATGCAATAAACGCATGTTTAAGGGTATTTCCCGTATTAACATTTTTTAGTAGATTAGTGGGTTCTGTAGATAATGGATCTTTCCTCATCATACCTTAAGTCTGCGAAAAATAATTTAAACATTAAATACACCCAATAGGATTTATGCCATTTATGCAGCTTAGTTACCATAAAGTACAGTTTTATTTTTGAGAGAATGAAAATCATTAGAAAAATTTGCATTATTTACTTAATTCAGAGCTTTCTGGTTAAATGGTTTCTGGCTATTGGATACATAAAAGCATATATTAAAGCATAGATTTCATACTAGTAATACTTTTAGAATCTTTCCCTTTTAACCACTCAGCTTAAACACTAAATATAGTGTATATGTAGTATACTAATGGCAGAAGCACCACCTGATACCATCCATGTCTCTTAGTAGTGTTAGAAATGGTATCCATGTGTCATGGCACACACAGGTTTGCTATTATTTCAAACATTTGTCTGACATTAACCTTAACACGTGAATTGAAGAAGTTATTCATATTTATATTGCTTTTCTGTATGATGTAAACAGTGATATTCTAAAACAATTTGAAATAAGCCTTCATTTGCTGGGGTGCACTTTACCCTAGCAACAAGGCAGTGCTCTAATTGAAACAATGGAGCAGGAGAGGTCCTAAATAGAAAGACACTTTTAAAGAGTAATGCAAGAAAATTATAATATAAAAAAAAAATGTTCTACAACATACCAACGTTAACTTAAAGATGAGCTACCTCTTTAAAGGTTGCTTTTGAATCATAACATAATAAGGCATGCTAAGTTGTTAAGGATTATTTCAATCAAGTAATTACAGTCAATGTTTCTTTGTAGATGTTTACATCCATGCTAATAGATAACTTAAAGATATAAGGCACGAATATAATACATAGCTATAGGGAAAATATTTTATTTACTGAAGTATGCTTTACGTTAAATAATAACATGCTTCTCTATCACAGATGTTATGAATTTAACAGCCAAAGGAATAACCACAAACAGAACACAGGTGTAGCTCTTAAACTGCTTGAAAATCAAACCAAATCGTATTCCAACACATATAGTACCTCAATAAACAGATACAAAAAGAAAAGAATAAGGAATGGCAGGAGAAAAGACTGAAGACATATCTATTTAAGCTCATGCATAACCCAGATATTGCCAACCACAGAATATAAATAAAGATTAGAACAGAGTTCTATAATGTCAAGGTTTGGAGACATTATACTAGCATTACCTTTACTTTTTCAAGTAACTCATTTAATTGCAATTCATTTCCAGGTTCTGTTGGCTGTTTAGCAATGCCCTCTGCATCTTCTAACCAAATGCCAAATTTGTTTAAATCTTCTTGTAATCCATATAACGTCTTCTTTTCTTCCTCTAACCTATAAATATTTATAAAATGAAACAATTAAACAATTTTTATTATTATTTGTCATTTGTGCAAATTTTGTGGAAATAATGGACAATATGTTCTATTATTGGAAAATATAAATTGGATTTGACTTTTTATTTCAAGCTTCTCTACTTCTCTGTTGAACTAAAGAATCTGCTTAGATAAAATGGAAAATTTTCAAAATTCAGGATTTTTCATGGAGGAAGTATCCCGCTGAAACTTTGACCTTTCTGGTTTCACTGGCAGAATAAATCTGGCAAGTTCCCTAGCTGAATAGCAAGTCCAGTATCTACTGCTTTATTTGTACTTGGATTGTTTCATCACCATACATCTAGATACCAGGCACTATGGCATTAGGTATACTACATCTTGAGGTACTGTATAAATGCATTCCTTGCATTTCTAACATTGAGCACATTGCCTACCTATAAGGCCAATTGCATCCATTCTCTGAACTGTTTCTTTAGATTGCAGTTTTTGAAAAATATCCTCACTTGAGCTTATTTAGAATGATGGGTGAATAAATTTGGCAGGCATGGATTCGCACCGAATTTCCATGTTTTGCCACCAGCAAATACTTTAGCAAAACTGAGGTGCATATTCACCAGCGAAAAATGTGCCGCAACAAAAAAATTGTTCTTGCGTCATTGGTATGCGCATAAAAATTGCTGTGCGTCAGAATTATTCGGACACCCATTGACTTTCATGCATTTGGACAAAATAGTTGCGCGTATAAAAATGAAAAAAAAAATTCACCATTTCACAATTTTTTTGCCATTTTGCATATTATTCAGCTAAGCAAAATGGGACAGATTCGCCCATCACTACTTATTTATCAAAAATCTAATTTGTGAGGTTTGTGGGGTTTTTTTTCTTTGAATAAATTCACAATTTAAAAAACCTTGAATTTTATTTATGAAAAAATCAGAATGTAAAAAACTTGATCAAATAGAATCATAAAAAAAAACTCAACTTTTTCGAGTTTATAGGCTTAAAAAACTAAAATTTGTGAGTTTACAAATTCAAAACATGAATTAATACTCAAATTAAAAAAATGGCTTGAATTTTGCCTAGGAGAACACCCCTTGATTTTTACATGAACTCACCAGCTTTTAGATGCAGATTTTCTTACATTCAAGTTTTTGAGATTTATTTGCTTAAACAGACATTCGAGTTTTTGAAAATATAATCGTATTTGTGAGTTTTCGCGCAAAAAAATTTGAATTGTGGTAAAAATTCAAATTCGAACCTTGATAAATTACCCCTTGGTGTTTTGTGTGCCAGAAATTACAAATATATTAATTTTTAAATGTAGTACAGCAAGGAAAACTGGTGGCATGCTTTTGATTCATTAAATTCTCATTCACCAGTAGCCAGAAGCTATTTCTCTTTCTCTATGCAGTACACACTCTTTCTTTGTATATTATTAGACTGCATAATGGGATGGGAATGGTCTTCCTACCATACTAAGGTGTATGCTTGAAAAGCAGACCATCTAGACAGTTTTTGAAAACAGAATGAGGAAAACTGAAAAATAATAAAAAATAAATTAGAGAAAGAGCAATATTTACAAGGAATTGCATTCTAACCCTAGAATGAGCAATCCATTTTCTCCTGTAAATCAGTTTTATTTTGTGGTGCAATTATTCAGGAAAAACTGTATTTCTCACTTATTCAGGTGGTACAAACCTCATAAAAATCTATCAGTGATCATAATAAAATGCAGGTTGCTCAGGTATTTGGGAAATAATTGGTATTTGAATACTCTTAACTGTGCCATTCTGGACTAATGGATGTGAAAACTCCCTCCCCTTTGCTGCAGCATAATTTAAGCAACTCATTCTTTACCAAAGACAATAACCATACTGTAGATACAGTTTAACACTAGAGGAATTTAATTCATAATTTCAGAAACCACTGTTGGTGTCTATGTATAATGGGATCTAAGATTGTTATTCCCATCAAGCTTTTTATTGTGTTTTACCTAAACAGTGTCACATAAAAAGCACATTATTACATACTTGAGCAGTTCTGTTTCCCTCTGTATTTTATATCTGTGCCTGTTTGTTTTGTGGTGTTACCTGGAGGATAATATTTGTTCTACTCTGCAGGTTTTTAAGCAATATTTTTGGTATATTAAAATACTATGAAATGTGAAAGAAGGAAGTTGGCCCAACAAATATGCTTCTAAACACAAAATACAAATTTCAAATTTGATTTAAAATTTTAATACAGTGGCTATTTATAAAGAATGTAGGAGAACTATGGTAGCTGAATAAAATGTGTTTTGTGTTTTAATAAAACATTTAGCCACCAGTATACATTGCATGAATAATTACTTGTTAGTGTAAACAAACACAGGATCTAATACATACCTTAGACAAAATGAAAACTTACTGTTATTTTACGCTATAAAATTTAGATATTGGTGTATATCTACAGATGTCATTGGGATACAGCAAAATGGTTTTGTGTTATATCGAAATATGCTTGTATTATATAAAAAAACCCTGCAAACCCTACATGGTTTGTAATGATCATATAAATTAATGTGTGCTCTAATTTTCAAACTACATTATTAAAAACCTGTTAAACACATTCCTAAATAAATGCATATTTGATCAGACAGAGCTATATTGTTATAATGTATTTAAGCTTAACAATCACAACAATTTAAAATAATTTGTCCGGCAAGAAACATTTACCAAGTATTGCCATATGTGGAAGAAGGTTTCTCAGCCCTCCAAACTGTGACAAAACAGTCCAAGAATGAGCAGGAGTCTTTGCAGCAATACCGGCTGGCTACAGATTATGGTCAAACTATGGACAGCTTAACCTCAACTGATTGTTTTCCTACTAGGCCATAGTCATTTGGCATTGTGGTTGGGATTTATACAGCAAAACACTCAATCACAAAGATACAAGCTACTGTAATTTTTGTCTTGCTAGTCACTTACTGTGCATTGATATGACTATAATGCTGAGAATTATTAGTGCTTTCCAGAGTTTATGAAATGCTCTATAATTCTGAAGCTAACAAAAATCTCTCCCTATCCATTAATATATATTAACTATATTCTTCAAATGTTACAGATATTATGCACACTTAAATATGAATATGGTTATTTGGTAATAACAAAAAAATATTACAGAAAGTGTGAGCTTCGATATTACCATTTTCTAGTACATACAGAATAATTGTAAAACTTAGGGGCAGATTTATTAAGGTTTCAAATAGTAAATTAGAATTTGAATTTTCGAGTTGGATTTTTGGTCAAAAACAAATTCAAGTTGGGAATAATCCAAACTCGTATTCGACATTTATCATACCTTGACACGGGGAACAACTCAAATTCGATAGTTAGCCACCTAAAAACTGCCAAGTTCATGTAGAAGTCAATGGCAGAGGTCCAGTGACCCATTTGATGTTAGATATTAATAACCTTCCTGACATTCGAGTTTTTTTTTTCAGAGAAAAAAACAAGTTTTGAGTTTAGTCAAATTTGATTTGAATGCGATTCACATTTTTTGGGTCGGTAATATTCGTTTGAGTTTTAGATATTCAAGTTTTTTCTTAAATAAGATACTATTTGAGTTTTGAAGTCATTTGAGGTAAAGAAAACTCTATAACATGACCTTTGATAAATATGCCCCTTAAATATTGCTCATTTGGCAAGGGTGCTAAATGAGCTGGGTGATTGATTGAGAATGATTGACATTTTTTCCCCTACAACTTGCAAATAAGCAAGTTCATGGTTATTCACTGCTTTTTCTTTTCTTTAATTAAAAAAAAGTAAATAAAATGTTTTGCATAGCTTTATAGTCAAAAAAGCTGTTTAAATATAATTATAGTAAAGTACAGAACACATAAGTATTTTGCATCAGGATTTAAGATAAAGGTGTAAAAGACTGGGCTTTGCGTGACTACTGTGATGTAATTGGTATTGCTGAATGTAAATATTAAAGGCATTACATATTTCAAATGTATAGATTAAATAGAAAAATGCAGTGATGTACATGTTGAGTGGATTGAAGACCACAATTAAAGAATTAGTTGTAGACATGACAAGGTTAAAAACGTCCTCATATATATGAAGAGGTTCAGCTCATATTGCAAACAGAAAGTAACAAATATCCAATTATTGAGGTATTAGTGTTGAAGGACAATGGACAAGCTAGGCAGTATGTTCCAAGAAAAAGTGTGTGTGACCAGACTGAAAAACAGTTATGACAAAGTGTCACCCTTCTTTGCAATTTCAAAGCACTTTAAGGGTAAGGGCACACGCTAAGATTTGGGGAGATTAAGAGGGTTATTTATCAAAGTCCGAATTTATCTCAATGTTTTCTGCTACAAACTCCAATCAAATCCGCTCTGGTTTTTTTATGCTTATTTATTATTACATTTTGCAGAAAATTTGCTTTGCGGGAAAAAAAATCTGATTTTCACAATTTTTTCAGATTTTTGCATCCGATTTTCACAAATTTCATGATTTTTTCGGAACTTTTATCCAAAAACTCAGAAAACTTTGGGGTATTGCACGAAACCAAGCGCACGTCAAAAAATCATTGGGACTTCTCCCATTGTCTTATATGCAACCTCGACAGGTCTGAGATGCCTGATTTTCAGATTCAGACTTTTCCATCCTCATGGTTTAATAAATTCTGAAAAATTTGTGATTTTTTAAAAGTCCGATTTTATAAAAAAAAATCACAAATTCTTGTGATTTTTGCATTCAGAGTTTAGTAAACAACCCCCTTAGTCACCCCACTACAAATCACCTCTTCTTCGGGTGACTAATCTCCCCAAAAAGCCTTCCCACCGGCTAGAATCTAAATCGCCAGTGGGATGGCACCCAGAGTGCTTTGTTTTCTGATGTCTCCTGAAGTCTGCCTCACGAGGAAACTTTGGGCAACTTCGGAAAACGAAATGGTGTGTGATCCACTTTTGTTTTACCTGTTTATATAGAACCATCAGCTGCATTAGGTTTGAGTAACCTGGAGGAACAATAAGATTAATATAATTTATAATGTATAGATTGATTTGGCATATTACAGGGGCCAAGCTTTAAAACACAGCTCTACCCATATAGCATTTTCCTAAGTGGTGTTTGATCCACTTTTGTTTTACCTGTTTAAAAGAAAAACTAAAATAATTTTAGTTTTAGTGAAGGGCAAGTATTGCACTTCCTTTTTGTAAAATGCCAGGGTATTTTGAGCTTTCTAAATATTAAGCAACATCAATGTATGGCTCCAAATACATAAATATATATTTTTAAATATAATGCAAGTATATTTTTACATACATGAAAATACTTGAAATGAAATTGATTTGGAAAGCACTTTATCCTCCAAACAAAACAATAATAATTATGTATAGTTTGATGACGCTTTCCTGCCTGGTCAAAGCAAAAAACAAAAATAAGCATACTATCGATTGCAGGGCCAAAAATCTGCCTGTATTTTGTGTGTCATAAGAGACACACACAAAAAAAAATTTGACTAATTCAGATTAGTCACATTTCCTACAGAACAAAGATAAAACTTCATAAATATTAGTTCCATGAGTCTTATTAACATTAAGATTAAGGAGGTTATTTACTAAAATGTTAACCAAAAACAAACTTGACCTAACTCCCTTCCACAAATTTGGCTTATTTACTATTATTTCAGGTAATTTTCAGATGCAAAAACCTAGAATTTTTAAATTTTATTAAAACATTTTTAAAAATTGAGTTTCAATTCAAATCATACAACTTTATTTACAAATTCATGAAGGTTAAAAACATCTTCAAATGGTTTAAGGGACAAATGCCATAGACTTTTACATGAATTTGACAGGTTTTAGATGGAGTATATTTGGATTGAGACTTTTTGCAGCTTTCGGTCATAATAAATACCTAAAAATGTGTTTTTTTAAACACTAAAAAACTAGACTAGTAAAAAAGATGTTTTAATGAATAGCCCCCTAACACTATGGCCTGTGCAAAAAAGTAATACACTGTAATTGTATTAACAAAAAAAACAATATGCACTTTTTAAAATACTGATTGATTTATTTGGTTGGCCTTAAAAATGTTTACTTATGTGAATATGAGTATATTTATATATTATTTCCAACAACAGCAATGTCAAAGAATGTATTTAATGCAGAAGCCCTGAAGTATAACTAAAGGGAGTCAAACTTAAATATTTAGAGAAAGACAGAGCATTGGTAATAGGTATGGGGAAATTTCAATGATTCTGTGTTAACAAGGAGAATAGGGACATCACCTCAGAGATACCGTATTATGATCTAAATAAAAGTAAAATTATAACTTTGTTGTGATCAACATTTTGGTTTCACATTAATTAGGGGCAGATTTATCAAGGGTCGAAGTGAATTTGAGGGAATTTTCGAAGTAAAAAAATTCAAAGTTATTTTTTGGATACTTCGACCATCGAATAGGATACTATGACTTTGACTTCGAATTCGTTTAGAAATAAAATTGTTTCGAATATTTGACCAAATGATAATCAAAGTACTCTTTAAAAAAAACTTTGACTTCAATACTTAGCCAAATTAAACCTGCAGAAGTGCTATGTTAGCCTATGGGGACCTTCTAGAGCATTTTTCTAAGTTTTTGGAAGTCAAAGAAAAATCGTTTGATCGATGGATGAAATACTTTGAATCGTTCAATTCGAAGGATTTCATCGTTCTGTCGAACGATTTTACTTCAATCGCAACAGGCCAAATTGGATGTAAAAAAACTTCAACTTCGATATTCGAAGTCGAAGTATTCCAATTCGATGGTCGAATTTCGAAGCTTTTTCTACCTCGAAATTCGACCCTTGGTAAATCTGCCCCTAAGTGCTCCATTTCAGTACAATGTATCTAGAGCATTGAAGTATCAGCCTAAACCAGTGCCAGAAGTCATTTGGGGGGGGTCTGCGGGTTCTTTTGGAGTCCTCAAACCCATTGTCCTGTTGAAATAACATATTCAGGTGGCGTAAGGAAAAAAATGATGGTATAGTAAATAGGTATAGATATATTTCTTGCTGTTAAAGGCACTGGTTGATAACTTTTGTCACCCATTAATGAATAACAAGCTTATCATTAAGCATTGACTGAAATTTTTTTTAAATGGGACATCACTATTTACAGTTCAAATAAATATTGATTAATTGGGTACCATCTCTCCTCATGGATGAGAATCAACTAGTACAAAAATATTTTGGTTTTTAAAATGAATAAAACATTTTGCATTGCAAAGCCATCCTGGGCAGAGTACAGAATAGAGTTTACATTTCAGTTTTCAAGTGATTGCAGATAAATATACTGCAAAAAATAATATAACCACAAAAAAAACCCTTGAATTTTGCTGCTACTACTACTACTTCTGCAACCAGCATTTTTCTTAGGATGAGGCAGAAGAATGTAAATTACATAGAGACGTATCTGCATTGTTTACACTTTTTTTAAACAATAAGATTCTTTTGGCTGAAAAAATGGAAAAACTTCAATAGCATTACATAAAAACCTACTATAGTACTGCTTCTTTAATACATAACAATGAGGCACAGCTGCAATGTCTGTCCCGAAGTATTGCTGAAATCTTAGAATAAATAAAGGCTTTTACTGTGCAACCAACTGTTTATTTTTAGAATGAAAATGTTTGCATTTTGTTGCATTGATTTATTTTCCAAAACATCATGTTAAATAGGCCAACCTGTACTTGCTCCATTGGGGCTAAATCATTGAACTTTAGAATGCATAAGATGCTGAGCCTTTCAAGTACTTAAATTGTTTATGCATTTCATTTATTTTATGTAATACAAAAGTCCCATGAATATCTTGTAAATTCTATCCTTATAAACGGTGAGTTCTGATGTCATTGATTATAAACAGTGAGTTTTGATGTCATTTCTGTCAAATGACTCACTGAAACATGTGTATTATAATAAATAAAGTACCCCCAGTTGCAAAATATGAGGATATTAGAAGTTACCTCGGAATTTCATGACCTGTAAAAAAACACTCAGACTTCGGCCTCGTGTTTTTATATGTTCATGAAACTCATGCATGTTCAGGATGCCACAGAACTTATATCAAAGAAAGATCAAAGAAAGTCTAAAGTTACCTGTGTGTACTGTTACAATTAGAATACGCCTATGTGAAACCAAGCTATCAGCAAGAAGCCCCGCAAAGTTTCATTGTTGAAAAAAAAACGTGCATATAAGGTTACAATTTGCCAAAGAACACAATGACTGGCCTTCAGTGAAATGGACTTCGGCCTCGTGTTTTTATATGGTCATGAAACTCCTCAGTAACTTATAATATTCTTATAATTTACAAGAGGGGGTACTTTATTCAGTATATAAACGGCGCGTTTATAAACTTAAAGAGACAGGACTTGCAGCTGCTGCCTTCTCCTCTACCCTTGTTTCCCAACAGTTTAGCTTTCGGGCTCCACATTTCCTTACTTCCCACAATGCACTCCATCAGTTTAACTCCCTTCCATTTATTGGCTTCTCTTTCCTTCATGTCACGTCTCACTTGTCACACATCTCTCTCCCCGACACTTATTAACCTACAGCAATATGAGTGCAACATGCATGTTCAGGATGCCACAGAACTTATATCAAAGAAAGATCAAAGAAAGTCTAAAGTTACCTGTGTGTACTGTTACAATTAGAATAAGCCTATGTGAAACCAAGCTATCAGCAAGAAGTCCCGCAAAGTTTCATTGTTGAAAAAAAAAAACATGTGCATAAAAGGTTACAATTTGCCAAAGAACACAATGACTGGCCTTCAGTGAAATGGACTATGGACTGATGAAAGCAAGACACTGTGAAGACAGTGAAGCATGGTAGCACAAGCATCATGATATGGGGATGTTTCTGATACTATGACGTTGGGCCTATTTATCATATACCAGCGATTATGGATCAGTTGCAATACATCAAAATACTTAAAGAGGTCATGTTGCCTTATGCCAAAGAGGAAAAACCCTAGAAATTGGTATTTCAACAAGACAATGACCTCAAGCACTCCAGTAAACAAGCAACATTGTGGTTCCAGACCAACAATATTGATTTTATAGAGTGGCCAGTCCAATCCTATCAGATGACCCTGCCCTATATAAGGCCACCTATCCTCACCACCAGTGCCCCAGCATTGGCCTTACTGAGTGCTGAGGCATAGTAAGTAGCTCTGTTCCCTGCTCTGGCCCCTGTCTCTATCTTTCCTTGGCTTTCTCTGTCTTGCTCCAGTCTGTACTGATCCAATCCTGCTTCTATGCCCCCGTCATCCTGTCCTGCTCTGCCAAGTCCTGTCTCTATGGCTGCACCATCCTGTTCTGCTCTGCCTAGTCCTGATCTGATTCGACACCAGCTCTGTCCTGACCCAGAATCTTCGTCTACTCCATCCCTTGCTTTTCTGCCATTGTTCTCCATCCACTCCTGTCCTGTTTCTGTTTCTCAAGCACCATCCCACTCTAGTCTTCCATCTGCTTTATTCCATCAAGTAGTCTATGGTCACTCCAGTCCTGTTCCTGACTCTTACTCTTAACCCTCATCTCCCTGATCCAGTGCTTTTCTCTCTCCATATTCTGTGAACAAACAGCTTCTTTCTGAAGGACTCACATTCCCACCTCTGTCTCCTCAGCACCCCCTACCTATCCCTGAAACAAAGTGGTATATTTATCAAAGAGTGAAGTTAGAGGTCGCCACAGTCCTCTAGAGTAAAATTCCACCACTCTCCATTCATTTCGATGAGATTTTTAAACGAGTATTTATCAATGGATGAAAGTTCCTCCTTTGATAAATACGCCTTTCAAAATCCCATAGAAATAAATGGAGAGTGGCAGGATTCCACTCTAGCGGACTGTGGTGACCTCTAACTTCACTTTTTGATAAATATACCACAAAGTTTTGAAACATTTTTCAGTTTAAAAAGGGAATCTTTGGGGCAGATTCATTAAGGGTCGAATTTCGAAGTTAAAAATACTTCGAAATTCGACCCTCGAATTGAAATCCTTCGACTTCGAATATCGAAGTCGAAGGATTTAGCGCTAATCCTGTGATCGATCGATCGAAGGATTTTTCGTTCGATCGAACGATTAAATCATTCGAATCGAACGATTCGAAGGATTTTAATCCAACGATCGAAGGAAAATCCTTCGATCAAAAAAAGGTTAGCAAACCTATGGGGACCTTCCCATAGGCTAACATTGACTTCGGTAGGTTTATCTGCCGAAGTAGGGGGTCGAAGTTTTTTTTTAAAGGGAAAGTACTTCGACTATCGAATGGTCGAATAGTCGAACGATTTTTCGTTCGATTCGTTCGATTTCGAACGAATTTAACCAATTCGATGGTCGAAGTACCCAAAAAATACTTCGAAATTCGAATTTTTTTCATTCGAATCCTTCACTCGAGCTTAGTGAATCGGCCCCTTTGAGTTTGTAAAAAATAATTCAGACACTACTATTTTTTGGAAAAGCCTAATATTCCCTTTTTTATTTTCTGTAAAGTAATAACACAAATTTGATACATTTTTCTTTGTTTTGATTTGGAATAGAATTTGTAGTGTTCCCAATGCATTTGCATAAATGGAAAAGCTGTTATAAGGATTTTGAGCTTTATTCATACATTCTTCCATTTCATGCATTAAATAAAGCTTTTGCAACCAGTTTAAACAACATTGTAAACTGTATGGTTCACACCAGTGTGCAGTTTTAATAAAAAGAAAGTCAATATATATGCACCACTTTTAAGCACCTTGAATCCTTAAAATACCTTTATGTACGTTGTGCATGTAAAATTCAAATAATAGCTGTCTGCAATTATTTTGCAAAATTAATTTTTTTTGCTTTTATTTATACTCTCTGCTTTACCCATTTACATTTTTTATTACATTTAGCTTTACAGATATAATAAATAAAATCTAATATTTTTAGAAGCATTTATGAAAAAGACATCTCCTGACATTTAACTGAGTACCTTACTCGTATTCTAGGATATTTCAGCTTTTTTAGTGAATTAGCTTTAGATAGATTTATTGATATTCAATGAACAATTTGTCTGTACTGTGCCATATAATATACTGCACATATCAACCATAAAACAAATTTTGTGTTTTGAGGACTTACCTTATTCTTCTTTCATTTATCTTTCTGTTAACAATATGCCAGCGAGAATTCAAAGAATCCAATGTATCCCTAATATCTATATTCTCAGCAGGGGAGGACTGGCTAATGATCTCTCCGCCAGATACATTCAGTACTCGGACAAAAGTTTGTTGCTGTCCTATGCCATCTTCAAGCTCCTGAAACAATATATAACACTAATATTATTCCACAGAATAAATATATGTAGACACACACACAAATTTAGCACAAATCATATTAAGCTAGCTCAATATATTACTACAGAAAATGCAATAGTTTTTTAGCAATGTTTTATTTACATATTTGTACTTGGTTTAATTACAAATAATATATTCATCTATAATCCTTACACTGAGAAGTCTTTTTAGCAAACTAAATCCAGTATTATGGTGGAAATAATGGGGGAAGAAAACTATTATAAAAGTGTTAATTTTCGGTATCCTGCTGCAACATGATTTCAACCTCTCAATATTGTATCTGCTCTATATAACCCCCTCAAGAGACTTTAATGCTTTTTATTTCAAATATGTATATAAAATACTATGAACAATGAAAATCTTCAACTGTACATTGCATTAAGAAGTTCTCTATTGTCTTATTGTTATAATCATTTATTTATATAGCGCCAACAAGATACACAGTGCTGTACCTTAGTTATAACAAACAGGGAATACATGGAGGATAACAAACAAAGGTTATAGTGTACAATAGGATTAGAGGGCCCTACAAATAAGAGTTTACAAAGTAAAGGTTATTGTACAATTGAGACAATAGGATTTTAGAAAAATTTTGCGATTTTTGATACATCAATCTTTAAGAAGCGCTTGAATGTTTGGAAAGAAGGAGAAAGTCTGACAGCTCGAGGCAGAGAGTTCCAGAGAAAATCAGAAGCCAGAGAGAAGTCTTGTAGACAAGAATGGGCAGAAGTGATACGAGGAAAAGCAAGGCAAAGATCAGAAGCAGAATGAAGGTTCCATGAAGGAGTATTTGGAGATCAGAGATGAAATATAGGGTTGGGCTTCATTATTAAGGGCCTTGAATGTGAGTGTAAGTAATTTGAATTTGATTCTAGAGGAGATTGGGAGTAAGTGAAGGGACATGCATATGGGAGCAGCTGATGTTGATAGGTGAGATAGATGAATAAGGTGACTTCATGAAGGAGGAGTAGGTTGCAGTAATCAAGGCAGGAGATGATGAATCAGTGTTTTAGTTGATTCTGAACTGAGTTATGGTCGTATTCAGGCAATGTTGCGCAGTTGAATACAACAAGATTTTGCAAGTGTTTGAATGTGTGGTGAAAAAGACAGATGTGAGTCTAGGATAACTCCTAGGCAGCGTGCCTGTGTGGTGGAATGAAAGGTAATGTTGTTTGCTGTGAGTGATATCTGAGGGACAGGGGAAGTTCGCGTAGGAAATATAATGAGTTCTGTTTTTAAAAGGTTCAGTTTCGGGTGGCGTTGTAACATCCAGGAGGAGACAGCAGAGAGACGGTCTGTAACTTGGGAAAGGACAGAATTAGAAAGATCAGAAGTAGACAAGTAGAGTTGGGTGTCATCAGCATAAAGGTGATACTGAAGTCCAAACGACTGAATAAGTTTTCCTAGCGAAGTTGTATAGAGCGAGAACAGCAGAGGGCCTAGAACAGAGCTGTGAGGAACTCCTACAGAGATAGGGAACGTAGTAGAAGTTGAGTTGGAGAAGGCAAATTTAAAGGAACAGATATCAGACAGATATGATGTAAACCATAAAAGAGCAGTATCACGGATAATGTGATGGAAGAATGATAATTCGTGATGTCCAGTTAAAAGGGGCAATACACCCTTTGCTCAGCGTGCATTTAATACCTATGGTTTGTACTTCAGCAGAATCTTGAGTGAAGGGAATATAAACAGCTAGACTTCTCAGGATACAAATTACATTCACAACTAACTTAAAAATCATTGAAAACTTGTAATTAGAAGCCAGTATTTTCCTTGTTCAACATGAGTTCAATAAATAGTGTGTGCTCTGTATTGATTGTTTAAAAAGGTTGTATGTGGCCTCCTTAAGCCCCATTCCATTCCAGGATTCAAAACATTTTAGTGAATGGTCCGCTGTTTGAATTAACCACAGCTACTGTCTGTGCTTTGTTTCTAGACAGTGATTTGCATACAAATGTGGAATTGTGAATTTCTCTAGATTTATAAACAATTTAAAATTACATTTTGTAAATTCTTTAGAGGTGAACTAATAAATTGACTGAAAATGTTCTGAATATTTTAAAATGAAATTGAAATAAATTATAAGTACATACAGATTCTAGTTGACATATCACGTGTATGTTAATCTGTAAACCAAAATCTCATGTGTACTGAAGTCTTGTTTCACAACAATGGAAAATGCATTTACTAAGAAAAACTGCTATTAAAGCTACCATCTAAACAGCTTTTGAAGTAAGAAACTAAAGCTGATAAAACGTGACATGAAAAGGCAGTTTAAATAAACTGCAAAGAGATAAAACAGGGAAAGTGACACTTTTCAGTTATAGACACAATTCAACACACATCCAACTTACTGAATGAAAAACTCTTTTGTCGGCCACCTAAGAGCTAGTGGACCATATCACTGCAAATTCATAGCAGAATGGTTGCACTATAAACATCAGCCACACAAATGATATATACAGTACTGTATATTACTAAGTACAGCAATATTTCTGCTTCGGAGATTAAACTGTACATCTTCTCCCATGTTATAAAAACACAAGACCCATTGTTTAAACTTTCTCTGTCACCGTCATAAATTGTATGAGTCTCCAGAAAAAACTCCAGAAAATGTTTTTTTTAAATAAAATAATTGCCTATAAAGATTGAAAGATTATGTTCATAGTATATTGTGTAATATCTAATTCCTAATAAATGTTACCATCCCAAGCCTATTGGGTTTATTTAAAGTTTAAATGATTTTTTAGAAGACTTACGGCATGGTGATCCAAATTATGGAAAGATCCCTTATCTGGAAAACCCCAGGACTCAAGCATTGCAGATAAAAGATCTAATACCTGTATGTATCTGTACCACTTTCCACCTTAATAAACAGGTCTTTTTGCTACAGGTTTACAATTAGGAAGCCACAAAATAATGGATTAAAATATTTTGTAAGGTTTTCACTAGTTATCATTGTTAAATTAACTTACAATTACTTAAGAAAAAAACCTGCTTATTGACTAACTGAGGAAACAAAGGTTCTGCTTTTGCTGGCAATTCTCTCTTTGATCCCTCTGTGATCTCAGAAAAGTCAAGTGCTCATTATGAATTATACTATAAAAGGGACAGATATGTTATAATCACATATTTTCTACCAAGTGGTAATAATGATTACTACTGACTAAAACAAAAATAGGGAATTTCAGACTTAAAGCGGATCTGTCACCCAGACATAAAAAGCTGTATAATAAAAGTCCTTTTCAAATTAAACATGAAATTAAACATGAAATCCAAATTATTTTTAAAAGCTTTCATACAGTAGCTGTCGGAAATTAATTTTAAAATCTCAGCTGTCAATCAAATATTGCCTGCCCCTCCTCCATGCCTTAGGCATAGAGGTGGGGCAGGCAATTACTTTCACTTTCCATTCAGCACTTCCTAGATGTCACTGCTCTCTCCACATTCCACCAGTTCTCTACCATTTAATTGTGTAGCCAGTGCATGGGGATGGACATTGGGTCCCCCATTCTGGTGCACAAACAAGATTCTGAGATGATGCAAGGCTTGCTTTAATGACACTGTCTACAAAATGGCTCCTGTCTGCTTGTTATAATTTCCAGAACGAAGGAAACAAGATTCAAATAATTTATACAGTGTAATTAAAGTTCATTTTGCTTGACTAGCATGATAAAATAGGATTTGGAATAAATATTTTGGGTGACAGGTCCCCTTTAATAATTTACTTTGTATACTGCAATGAATTAGTGCAGAATAGTGAAGAGACAAATGATAAACACTAGAGAACTGAAAAAGTTTTAAAACTACGGATTTTGCACAAAATCTGGAGTGATAATTCAATAAGATTTTCTTGATGTACAACTAGCAAAAATATACTTTTAATCCCATTAAAAACATGTATTTGCTCTACTTATAAAAGGATCACTGAGTTGATCACCCACTCATGCACTGGAGCTGGTGTTTCCTTCCTGGTCTGTCCTCACACAGACCATAACAAAAAGATGGCTGACTTTTATTAGCAGGAATAGGGAAAACATATGTTAATTCAATTGAATATCACTTGTATTTGCTAGAAATATTGTCAATACACTCTGTTTGTGCTGATTCTGGCATCTACACTAGTAGGTATCAGAAAGACTGCATCTAAATTACAAAGATAATTCTTTTTTTGCAGGAAATTAATCTAATGAGCACTGGAGAAGTTTATTTACTTTACCAATTAATTGTTTCTTTGTAGTTTCATAATAGCATATGTAATGTCTTCCTGTTTTGATTTGATCTTAATGTAAGACCTTTTTTTTCATTGCTTTTCTGTTTCTTTTTGAGTAGCAGCATGTCTGTGGCACCCTCCAGTAGAAGCCAATTTTATGAAGAGCTTCTAATATGGTTGGTCTCTACCTACAGTGAAGTATGGCAGTGATAGCATCATGCTGCTGGGCTGCTTTTAACAACATAGACTTGGCATCTTGTTCAAATAGAAGGAAGAACAGATGGTGCAAACTACAGGGAAATTCTGCAAAAAAACTTGTTTCAATTAAGCTTCAAATAAAGTTTATCTTTCAGCAGGAAAGCTACCCCAAACACAAGGCAAAAGTAAAACTACAAGGTGAATATACTACATTACCAGAATCACAGCCCCAATGTGATTCCAGTGGAGAATTTGTGGCACGGTTGAAGAACTGAGGCTCGCAGGTGTCATCTTACTGTACTTAAACAGCTTAGAGTAAAGATACATTGTGAACTAGAAATTGATCATTTTCCCTGTAGAGTTATAATTACATATATGGTCATCACAGATGACCTTGGCTCAGTAAAAATCTCTTCATTATCACATTTTTTTAAAAATGGGCACTGGTTTGGCCAGTCTCTCTCTTAAAAGCCACATACGCAGGTGGCGGGGGAGCATCTAGTCCACAGATTGTAACAAAGCTTCAGGAGACATTTACTCCAAGTAATGCTATTAAGCAGAGAGGTATATGACCTTTTATATTTTGATCACAGGTAAACAAGTTAGGGACCACCGTATGGGGTTTACCTTGACATGGTATGGTGGCTTATCAACTTTATGATCATAACTTTGTAATCCTTTTTTTCTTTCCTTTTTAAATACATGCATATTCATTGAATCATTTAGACAGGGGATTATTGTACTTAAATATGTTTTTATATGGCTTTAGGAGTGCACCCAGAACCTTTCTTTTTTGTATCAGTAAAAGATTATTAGTTTGCTCAGTGGTGTTCTGCAGAGAAAGAGCACAAACATTTTATCTTGCTTAGAAAGAGAAACTGTTCTCAGTTGATACCTAAATGAAGATCACTGATCTATTTAGGGGTTGAAAGATCTGCAAGATTTAGCAGTGATAAAAGTAAGTCCTTTGTAAGATTATATGTATCAAAGTTTGTTCAAAGTTGGTATCCATTTTACCCCCTAGTTAGATTAATAATATATCCAGTATACACATTGTATTTCTAAATCTGAGATCAAATAAATAAGGTAAATACTTTTGGTTAATGATTAGAGAAAAACCAGTGCAAAAGACCAGTATTCATGTATTGATGCAATCATAAATGATTCTTGCAAATACAACATCCAGAGTTGATCTCAGTAATAAATATTTCCACAGTTCATGGGGGGTCCAGATGCTTATGCCCCATACCTTCAGCTTTGGGAGGTGATAGACACACTTATTCTTATGAATGAAGGTTGGCACAAACCAGACTTTACTCCTATAATCAATGTAGTGCCCACCAGGCACGAAAGGCATAAGGCCACATATTTGGGCTAATTACATTACATAATTCAGTTGGGTTGAAAAAAGACCAAAGTTCATCAAGTTCAACCCCACCAAATGAGCCCCAGTGCACATACTATATGCACACATATAGAACTATCTATACACTCACATATATAATTATATATACCAATACCTTTGCTAACAAACTGTAGATCTTCAGATCACAATAGCCTTGGATATAGTGGTTCAGCAATCATATACAGTTAAGGGACCTCTTATCCAGAATGCATTGGACTAGGGTTTTCCAGATAAGAGGTCTTTCTGTAATTTGGGTTTTCCTACCTTATGTCTACCAAATAATCATTTAAACATGAATTAAACCTAGTAGGATTGTTTTGCATCCATTAAGGATAAATTGTATCTAAGTTGGGATCAAGTAAATGGTACCATGAATTTCAGAAAAGCTAATTTAGTGCCTTGATTTGGGCATTAAGTTTTCAGCTAAAAACACAGAACAGAAATGGTTGTCATTTAAAATGATATTAAATTATTACTGTTCTCAATTTAAGGAGTAAATGTAGAAGCTCTAAGAATCACCCTGTGTGGCTTAATATAGAAGTAAAAAAGTTAATAAGAAAGAAGAGAAATGCATTTAAAAACTACAAGTCTGTTGGGGCAGAAGTTGCATTTAATGAATATAAATACTATAATAAATGCTGTAAATCAGCAATCTGGAAGGCAAAGAAAGGAAATGAAGAGTGCATTGTGGCAGAGGCTAAGACTAACCCCAAAACGTTTTTAAATATATTAATACTAAAAAGACGCAGGTTGAGAGTGTTGCTCCATTAAATAATGGTACCAGTATGGTTGTAATAGATACAGAAAAGGCAAATGTGCTAAATCAGTTATTTTCTTCAGGGTATACAATAGAAGAGTCTGAGTTCCCAGGCTCACTTCATAGCTGAACTGATGGCTCTGCTCAATCTAGTCAGTGGCTGACTCAGGATATGATCCATAAAGCTTTAATAAAAATTTATGTAAACAAGGCTCCAGGGCCTGATGGCATACACTCCCGGGTTCTAAGAGAGCTTAGTTCAGTTTTAGACCAGCCCCTATTTTCTCAGATTCACTTTTATCTGGTATGGTACCTATGGATTGGAGAAAAGCTAATGTCATTCCAATATTTAAAAAGGTTGAACTTGATGGACATGTGTCTTTTTTCAACCTAATTTACTATGTTACTATGTTACTGTTTTATTACTACAGAGAAATAGAAAATCATTTCTAAAAATCTGAATTATTTGATTAAAATGGAGTCTATGGGAGAAGGCTATTCTGTAATTGGGAGCTTTCTGGATAATGGGGTTCCAGATAACGGATCCCATGCCTTTATAATAATTCAGCATTGCCCTGATATTTTAATTCACTTTTTTACCTGTATAATACAATGGATTATAGATACGTTTGCAATACATATAGGTTGATAGACATATTAAATATCTGGGACATATATGTTTTTTTACAGGACATGGTAGCTGTTGATATGCCTACTGCCAGTATTTTTCCAAAAGTTATAGTATGTACCTCTGAGTACAGTACAATAATCCTTGTTATTCTACCCCCAGTCAAAACCATGTTACACTGACATTCAATATATTAGTTCTGTAGAAGAGGCTCATTGTTAATCAGTTAACCCTTAGTTAAGGTATTACTGTCATTGCTTTATTAGTTAGCAAAAATAAAATGACCTTTAGGTATTGCATCTTAAAACTAGGCAGCTAACATGAAAATGAAAACAACTTTTTATTCTTCCCCATGGAGCAATGTGCTCTCTTGATTCACAGAAATCAAATAAAAATTGGTGTATGCATTGAGTTCAATATAGCTAGCTAATTACCGCATTTATTAATTAACAAAACAGTTGAAATTAAAACACAGGCAATTGAAAACTCTAGAGATACATTAATTTAACGCTTCTTTCCTTCTTCTAAAGGAAAATATTTCTTTTGTTTTTGCTTGAGGAAGAGTGCTTTTGATTAGAGTAGTTTTAATTCCAAAACAGAATCCAACAAAAAGTGTATTTATCACCACTGATTCCACTGAGTTTTGGATGTGAACTTTTGTCAGACAGTTTTGAAACATATCCAAGAATATGTTAATTGTTCACTAGATATCTGTGAAGCAACATGTAAATGTTGCATTCATTGGAATTTGGGTTTTCCTTGGAGTTTGTGTAGACTATTGTTCTTAGGTACAACAATAGAACCATATGAAAGCTTAATTAGTGACAATTAATGTTTGCATCTCATTATGATCTCTGAGGGCTGCCTTACTAAATACATTTGAAGAAGGTGGCAATAATTGAACAAACCTGGGAAATGACCCACTCGTTCACTTAGCCAGAAGAAAAGAACCATTATTGGGAAACATGGGAATTGCAGAAAACCTTGATTGCCTTTGTATTAAAAGGAATACCGGATTTACATTTTCATTGTGCTTCAAGTGCAAATTATATTGACTTTCCAGGGAGATACAAACTGCAAAGGACCAAACCAATTACATGCAGGCAATAGATAAGCAAAACCACAGGGATGACATCTAATCATTTTATTTCTAGCTATTGTCCATGTTACATCAAAGACATATAAACTTAGATACAAATTATTTCTTGTATTTTTAAAAAGCTTTATCTCTATGTATTTTTTTATTTTGTGGAGAACATTAGAAACAGTAAACATAAATCTATGTATATGGATTTTTCATAGACAAAAGCCCAAGTAACAAGTCCAGTTTCATCCTACTCTAGTTGTGTGAAATGGTATTTTGTGGAACAAATCACAGAAAGTGCATATCCATTTAACCGGATTGCCAGGGATTTAAAAGGTAGTCACTAGAAATATTTGAAAAAGAAGGACATATTTTCATTTTCTTTATAGGTTTTCTGTGTCAAGATAGATACAAATTATAAGTCCTTTCTTTTTCCTTTGATGTTTTTATTTTAAATAATAAAGATTTTACTGCAGGTCACTGAGTTTTGTAAAATGGCCCATAAGTACTTCTTGTGTCTATTTTAAAGGTTACTTTTTAATTCTCCTTTATTTCTTTGCTATAGCACCCAGTTTATTCAGAATTTTTCCATTTGTTTTAGCACTTCTTTTTTAAGCATGGCTAATCAGGAAAAATGAGAATGAGTGAAAAGAAGGTGGAAAAAAAATCTTTATGTTAGTGAATACTATACTATAGTGTGACATTTCCTCCCTCTTCATAATTATAACAATAAACTATTGCCTAATTACTGTAAGGCTTGAAAATCCCCCACTTAAATTTCCCCTCTATTTCTAAGTCCCATGACAGGGGCAGCATCAATCTGATGGACCCCCCCAACAACACCAAGCTTCTCCCTTCCTTAAAAATAACAAACCAACCACTTTAAATCTTGGGTGAAAAGGTTGTGTCTTATTTATTAAATTACATAAATAATCACCAACATAAACCAACAAAAGTTATTGTATAAATCACATTTATATAATATTTAACAATTAACTTTTGTAACACCTGATAGCCATTGAATTTTGCAAACAATTCTTCCCATCACTTTAGCCCCAGATCTGTTACATTTGATACCACTATCACCAGCTCCCCCCCTCCCGGGGAGACCCACCAACTTAGACACTGTGCTAATACCTCCCCACTACACTGCTACCCCCCTTGTTCTCGGGAAGGTGGGGGAAGCTGTTTAAGGTAAAAAAGAACACTCCCTTAACTTCCTTTCTTTTTTATCCCCTTGTATCTCCACCCATCCCCACAGCAACCCATGACTACAACACCCACAATCCCTAAGACCCTTATCTGGTTACCTTCTTCCTAGCCCTTTCATGACCCTGTTGTTTCCAGTTCCTGGCTCATTTCCCACAGTCATTCTGTAACTGTATCACAGTTACCTGGTTGGAATAGATTATTCCCCTTTTACACCTGTTAGCATACATAGGTCAGTGAAACTAGGAATAAAGTGGACAATTTTTTACCTGAACAAACCCTAATAGGGAGGCCCATTTATAAAAGTACGAATTTCAAATTGATCTGAATTATTTTTAATTTGAATATACTCACAATTCGACTGGAAGGTTAATCTGTTCACAGATTACCTGCCTCACTACTACTCTACATAAGGACATTGGTATGAATGGAATTGCCATACATTACCAAACTTTTGTCTGAGAAGGGGCTTAAGTTATTTGTATTAAACTAGTATTTTCATTAATTTGCCAAATTTCCTGTATGGCACTCAGCATTTACACAGAATGATCCATCTCTTCTGTTTTCGCCTCTTCTTTCTATAAATAAGCCATTCTATAGTATCTATAATTATATAAGGGACCTAATGTCTTAAAACTAAAAAGTTGTGTTCCTCAATAACTTAAGCTATCAGCACGAGGGCCCAGTTTAGAAATAAAGTAAGTGTGATGCACCATAAAAAAAAAACTTCTCCATCTTTCTGATGCCATTCAGCAAAATGTTACTTCTCCCTCCTTTATTGTGATAAGTGGAATCCTTGAATCTTCCATAACTGATTCAGCTGAATACTGAATCCTAACCCTCAGTGCTGCCAGAAGCTGCAGGTGTGTGGCTGAAAATTGCTGATGCACATGCATAGCAACGTTTTTTTTGCTTCTTAGGGGGTTCGGATTTAGTTTCACTAGGCTGTTGGATTCAGTAAATTCTGCTAAAATAGGCATGAATTTGCCAAATCCTGAACTGAATCCAAGATTCAATGCATTCCTAATATTGAAGCTAATAATACAATTTAATGCCCCCAAAACTTAACCAATATATAATATTACATTTAAAAAAATTACTGTTTGCTTATTTAATAAAAATCTATACATAAAAAGCATGATTAAAAAAACAGTGGAAAAAAACACAAATAAAAATACACAAATAAATTTGTGACTTTCCAAGCTAAAAAAACTTAATTTAAAAAAATACCTTTGTTTTTGCCTAGGACACTGACTTCTGTGGAAACTTAGATTCCAAAGTTTCACAATTTCTATTTTTTGATCAAGAAAATGTAAATCATGACCAATGATAAATAACACCCTAGGTACAAATAATCATGTTGCAGAATGCAGAAGGCTTTTCAGTAACAATACACTTCACACAGTGACAAGACTTTATAGATATGTGATCATGTTACTTTAATAGGTTGAGACACGTGATTTTAGTGTTATAATTATTAAGGCACTTTGCAGTAATTAAAAAGTTTCAGTGTAGATCGAGTATTATAAGAAACACCAGACATGCCACACTTGTGTCCACTAATGCAGCTTGACAGCTTAGGTGCATCAGGAAACTTATATGACAAAGTGGACCTTGTTTAATTTCAGATAACTCAACACTAATCTCCTTTGTAAAGCTGATACAATATATGGCATACTAAAAAATGAGAAATAAAATAACACACAGGGCAGATTTATACAAATTTAAATTTGGAATTCCTAAAGCTTTGCCAGAAATTCACATTTTATCACATTTATTATTTGTTTTAATATGAAATATGAAACATTTGCAAACCAGAACCTGTTTTAACAATTGTGCCAGTTCCTCCAAATTCAACTGGCTGCTTTAAGCTTTTGTATTACATTTAAAGCTACCAGTACTTTTTTAACCATAATTACACTTGTTAAAAAGATAAGATGGCTGTTAATTCTTTATTATAATACTTATACTATTATAACTATTGAACTATAAGAAACTGTGAAAATACATAATGTTCCCACCATTAGAACTTAGTTAATACTTGTAGTATACAGTATACTGTAGATACAGTACAGATAATTGAAATAGACATTTGGGACAGGGATTATTGCACAGATATCCCTCTCTAGCACTATTTACTGCAGTTTACAGTCCATTGTCCGTTGAATATGCTATTTAATGTTAGCCCTCATTTAATTTGCTCTTTCTTGTCATTCATTTGCTGTGCACAGTGAATGCTCCCTTTTGCTTTCTTTCTTTTTATAAAATTTGATGAATGGTTAGAAATTATTACTTTCATGAGCTACATAGACTTTGCCATTCAGTATCAATAACTCATGTCCTTGAATTAATGCTTTGAGAACTCCAAATTCACAGACCTTTTCACTCCACTGTTAGCTGCTCAGAAAACACATATTAAGAGATCCATAGTCATAGACAGGTATTTTTAAGAGAATTAACTATATCTTATGTGTTTCACTTCTCAGTGAAGTGCACTTAATTTATACAGCATAAAAAACAGCAGGTAGAAAATTCATGGTTCTTCATATTCTAGAAGGTACCAATTTAAAAGTGATTGCTGAAAAAATATTGTATATAAGTAAGTAATTGCAACTGTGATACTCTCTGCTGAGATTTCATTTAAATAAAAACAGGTGAAGGCAAAGTGATACAAAATAAAAGTATGAAACACATACTGGTATTTTTTTTTATATTAAGACCAATTACAGCTGTAGAAGAGAAAACTCTGAACATATGGAACAGACCATACTGAAAAATCCATTGCACACAGTGGTAACTTTTTCAATGAAAACGAATATTGTGTCTTGTGTGCACTGTATGCAAAAGTAAACTTTATTAACTTGCAGTTGTGGGCCACTCTCCAATTTGAATGAAATTCAATATCTAAGGTGACATGACATCACACAATGCAGCAATGTGCAAAGTTTATTCTCATGTAAAAGTCACTTTTGGCAGGTCACTAATTTGCTTTAGAACATACTGTAAGTTAGTGGCCTAATGAGCTGCTCTGAAAAAATAAAAGCTTGAATGGTTAAACTACCTAACTGATAATACATTCACCACTGGCATAGTACACTGTGCTTGGTGTTATGAAAATGGATAATTGTGTATAAAAACTATAATAAAAAGTATGTAATAAAATGTGCAAAGTCTTCAGTAGCGATGGGTGAATTAATTTGGCTGGCGTGAATTCGCTGCGAATATCCGCGTTTCTCCACAGACGAATAAATTCACGAAACTCGCTCTCATCAACATCACCACGCGTCAACACTATTCTGAAGCCCACTGAGTTTTACACCTGCGCAGTGTCGTATTGGCCCACCGGGATACCAGAAAAACTCCCGGTGGGCCCAGGTGTCAGTGGGCCCTCATGCTGTTAAACTTTTGGCCTATTTCATGGCCATTCCCTATTTCTATGAGAACAAAGAGGCTAAATAGATGCAATAATTGACTAGGAGAATAGAACTTAATTGAGGAGATGAAGAATATTAGTACTGAGAGTGGGCCCCTGGTCTAAGGTTTTATGGTGGACCCCTGGTCTAAGGTTTTTGGGTGGGCCCCTGGTGTCCCAGTCCGACACCGCGCCTACATCTTAATGAGTCAAGCGACTTTTCAGGACACGTGTCGAAAATTGATGCAGGCGAATTTTTCAGCGAAATGGGAGACATTCACCCATTACTAGTTTTCAGTTCTAATCACTTAGAGCAACCAATCAACAGGTAGATTTTTATGGTAACCTATTTAAAAGTTAACAGTTATAAATATGGGGTAAACATGTAAACTAAATCTGTAGTATTCTTATGGGCAAATTTATCTAGGGTCGAACTGAAAATTCAAAATTTGAATTTTTGAGTTTTTTTATGGTCAAAACTGTGCAATTCGACTAGGGAATTGTTTAAAATTGATTCGAGTTGTTTTAAAAAATTTGAATTTGATTTTCAAGATTTATCATACACTGGCCCTTTAAGAACTTGAGTTTGACTATTCTACACCTTAAACCTGACAAATTGCTGTTTTAGCCTATGGAAGACATCGTGGGATCAATTAGGGGGCCGATTCACTAAGCTCGAGTGAAGGATTCGAATGAAAAAAATTCGAATTTCGAAGTATTTTTTTGGTACTTCGACCATCGAATTGGTTAAATTCGTTCGAATACGAACGAAATCGAACGAATCGAACGAAAAATCGTTCGACTATTCGACCATTCGATAGTCGAAGTACTTTCCCTTTAAAAAAAACTTCGACCCCCTACTTCGGCAGGTAAAACCTACCGAAGTCAATGTTAGCCTATGGGGAAGGTCCCCATAGGTTTGCTAACCTTTTTTTGATCGAAGGATTTTCCTTCGATCGTTGGATTAAAATCCTTCGAATCGTTCGATTCGAAGGATTTAATCGTTCGATCGAACGAAAAATCCTTCGATCGATCGAACGAACGTTTAGCGCTAAATCCTTCGACTTCGATATTCGAAGTCGAAGGATTTCAATTCGAGGGTCGAATTTCGAAGTATTTTTTACTTCGAAATTCGACCCTTAGTGAATCTGCCCCTTAGAGTTGTGCAGCATTCCTGACAATCAAGTTTTTTGCCCAGAAAAAGCTTGAATTGAGTTTGAATCAATTTTTTAAATAAATATCGACTGGTCAAATTTTGAGTTGATGGGAGTTTATGGGAGTTTTAAATAACTCCCATCAACTCAAAATTCGACCCTTGATAAATCTGCCCCTAGATGTTTAAAAAGAATACTCTTCACCATAGGTCACATTTCTTTAAAATTAAGATAATTTCAAAGAATTTTTTTCCAACTGCAGAAAAAAACCCACAAATATACTGAACTATGATTTCTAATTGTTTAATTTTTCAATCTAAATTATTGGGATAGTAAAATATTCATTTGTGAGTGACTTTTTTCTATGACAATATATTTTTTTATCTCAAAAATGGACAAAACAGCCTCTTTTCGTGTCAAAGATGTGCCAGATCTGTTTTTCTTCCTTATATTATATTCTTATACAATTAAATACTAACTATTTAGGACATTCACAGCATTAATATTCTCACCATTTAAGCTAAAAGCTGAACCCATGTAGTGTGAGTGGAGTGTAAGTAAATACCCACCCAATTTTTAAATTAGTTTTTTTTAGTTTTTTTGTTACTATGCAAAAGAAAATTTTATATAAATGTTGTGTTATTTTATGGAGCTGTTGGTCTACTATAAAATACTGTATATTTAATGGTTTACAACTAGCCTAGGTGCAGGTAAAAGCAGCAATGCAACCAAAAGCAGCACATACTAGTAGGGCTAAACCATATATGTTTAACAATAGGATCAGCCCAGCTTCCATTGACTTCTATATCACCTCAACAACTTTTACTTGGCGAAGTTTGATATTAAAAGTTTTTGGTTTTTCCCACTTTTTAAAGATATAGGAAAACCTCAAATTTTTGGAGATACTTGGAAAAAAATTGCAATTTGATTGTTAGTAAATGGGTTACATAATGTAACCTTCCTCAGACCCTGTATACCCCAAACACCACAACACAGGTATAATGAATAATGCCTGTGTTGCACATACCTTTTGCTTATAGTTTGGATCATGAAAAAGTATTTAGATTATACCAGTAAACAACTCTATTCAATTACCCCTATGCTGTCACTGTTTTTGTCTTTTGCTGCTAAACCTGGAGGCAGACACCTTAATGTAGCCAAAGAAGTGATTGCCAATCAGGTAATGATCAAGATATATTATGCATTAAAGATCTAGACAATGAGGCGTAGCATAACTAGTGTACAAATCCATTTAAATAAATTTGTGGAGTTCAAAGCTGCTAAGAGACAATTGATAATATAACCCTTTACATTTTCTGCATTGTTAATTTTATTTCACACTCCCACAATTCAATGAGACATGGCCTTGGGCATTGATTATATCACTATCCACTATTATAATCAAGTGTTTTACAGGTTTGTAGAATCTCATCACAGGAAACAAATTTCCATTATATAAAACAATCATTTGCTTAGCTAAATGGAAATGGAGTTGGCCATCAAAATTAGGGAAGTTGAAGCTACAGCATTGTCATTTGTGAATTACCATTTTTAGAAAGAAAGGAATACTTTATTCTATCATTTGTTTCTTGTTTTATATGGCAATATAACATAGTAACATACAGTAGGAAGCCTCTCCAATTTGCCTCAGAGGGGGAAGAAAATCCTTCCTGACTTCAAAATGGCAATCAGACTAGTCCCAGGATCAACTTGTACTATGAGCTATCTTCCATAACCTTGTATTTCCTCACTTGCTAAAAAGCCATCCAACCCCTTCTTAAAGCTATCTAATGTATCAGTCTGTATGACTGATCCAGGGAGAGAATTCCATATCTTCACAGCTCTCACTGTAAAAAACCCTCTGCGAATATTTAGGCAGAACCTATTTTCTTCTAATCGGAATGAATGACCTTGTGTCAGCTGGAAAGACCTACTGGTAAATAAAGCATTAGAAAGATTGTTATATGATCCCCTTATATATTTATACATAGTTATCATATCACCCCTTAAGTGCCTCTTCTACAGCGTGAACATCCCCAATTTGGTTAATCTTTTTTTCCCCATACCTTTTACCAGCTTAGTTGCCCTTCTCTGTACATTCTCTAATATAATAATGTCCTGTTTGAGTGATGGAGACCAAAACTGTACGGCATATTCTAGATGGGACCTTAGCAGTGCTCTATAAAGTGGAAGAATGACCCCCTCCTCCCGAAACTCTATGGGGTAAATTTATCAAAGAGTTAAGTTCCGCCACTAGAGTGAAATTCCGCAGCTCTCAATTCATTTCTATGGGATTTTGAAAGGCGTATTTATCAATGGGTGAAAGTGAAAGTTCACCCTTTGATAAATACGCCTATAAAAATCCCATAGAAATGAATGGAGAGTGGCGGAATTTCACTCTAGTGGCGGAACTTCACTATTAACTTCACTCTTTGATAAATATGCCCCTATGCCCCTTTTAATACAACTCACGACCTTATTTGCCCTTGATGCTGCTGACTGGCATTGCTTGCTACAGCCAAGTTTATCATCTACAAGGACTCCAAGGTCCTTTTCCATAAGCCCTCAAGAATAAATTGTCCTTTGTGGTAAGTTGAATTGGGAAAATATCGGTTATGCGGTTTTGGTTCAACAGCTGCGGTTATATGGTGAAATACAAAAAATTCCAAGCCCTGAGGGACCCCACTAAGAAGCTTACTCCAAGTAGAGAATATACCATTAACAACCACCCTCTGTACTTGATCCTGTAGCCAGTTTCCTAACCATATGCAAATAATTTTATTAAGCCCAACAGACCTTAGTTTAGAAAGCAGTCGTTTGTGGGGCATGGTATCAAAAGCTTTGGCAAAATCCAAATAGATCACATCTACTGCCACCCACTGTCCAGCATTTTACTTACCTCATAAAAAGCAATCAAATTTGTCTGACATGACCTGTCCTTCATAAAGCCATGTTGATTGCTGCTCATAATGCCATTCTCTAGGACAGAATTTTGAATGTGATCCCTTAAAAAGCCTTCAAATAATTTGCCCACCCACACATTTACTGGCCTATAATTGTCAGGCTGAGATTGTAATCCCTGTTTAAATATTGGAATGACATCAGCTTTTCTCCAATCCATAGGTACCATACCAGATGAAAGTGAATCTGAAAAAATCAGAAATAGTGGCTGGTCTAAAACTGAACTAAGCTCTCTTAGAACCCGGGGATGTATGCCATCAGGCCCTGGAGCCTTGTTTACATAAATTTTTATTAAAGCCTTACGGATCATATCCTGAGTCAGCCACTGACTAGATTGAGCTGAACCATTCGTGCAGTTATAAAGTGAGCCTGGGAACTCAGACTCCTCTATTGTATACACTGAAGAAAAGAACTGATTTAGCACATTCCCTTTTTCTGTATCTGTTACAACCATACTGGTACCATTATTTAATGGAGCAACAATCTCAACCTGCATATTTTTACTATTAGTATATTTAAAAAAACTTTTTGGGGTTAGTTTTAAGGTGGCCATACACGGGCAGATTAAAGCCGCCGATTTTGGTCCTTTAGACCGATTCGGCAGTTTATCTATCCATGTGTCTACCCATTTTGGCCTGATCGATATCAGGCCAAAAATCAGACAGATAAAGATTGGTCAAGTTTGATTTTCGTACTATCCAGGAACACATCTGCTAGTTGATGCGGTCCTGCAAACCGTCGGAGCCCATTCGTAGTATTGTAATCTGATCTTTCGGCCCCAGGGCCGAACGTTCGGATTCATCCCATATTGCCCAGCAGTTAGTGAGCATATCGGGTGAAGATCCGCTCGTTTGGCAACCTTGCCAAATGAGCGGATCTTATAGTGTATGGCCACCTTTAGCCTCCGCCGCAATAATTCTTCATCTTCATTTCCTTTCTTTGCCTTCCTGATTGCTGATTTACAACATTTATTATAGTGTTTATATTCATTAAATGCAGCTTCTGTCCCAACAGACTTGTAGTTTTTAAATGCCTTTCCTATTAACTTCTTTACTTAAGAAGTATTAAGCCACATAGGGTGATTCTTAAAGCTTCTACATTTACTCCTTAAGGGAATAAACTGAGAGCAGTAATGATTTTATATTATTTTATATATATTATTTCTGTTCTGTGTTTTTAGCTGAAAACTTAACGCCCAAATTAATGCTCTGAAGGGCAGCCCTCAAGGCACTAAAATTAGCTTTTCTGAAATTCATGTTTTTTGTTGCCCCAGCGTGAATTTGTTTTTTGCACCAGACATTTGGGGGCCGATTCATGAAGCTCGAGTGAAGGATTCGAATTAAAAAAACTTCGAATTTCGAAGTATTTTTTGGGTACTTCGACCATCGAATTGGTTAAATTCGAACGATTCGAACGATTCGAAGTAAAAATCGTTCAACTATTCGACCATTCGATAATCGAAGTACTGTCTCTTTAAAAAATACTTCGACCACCTACTTCGGTAGATAAAACCTACCGAAGTCAATGTTAGCCTATGGGGAAGGTCCCCATAGGCTTGCCTGTGATTTTTTGATCGAAGGATTTTCCTTCGATCGTTGGATTAAAATCCTTCGAATCGTTCGATTCGAAGGATTTAATCGTTCGATCGAACGAAAAATCCTTCGATCGATCGATCGCAGGATTTGCGCAAAATCGTTCGACTTCGATATTCGAAGTCGAACGATTTTAGTTCCCAGTCGAATATCGAGGGTTAATTAACCCTCGATATTCGACTCTTGATGAATCGGCCCCTAAATAATTATGGTAAAACATTATGGTCACTAATACCCGGGGGATCCACACATTTACTATAAGTTCTGGGTCATTTAAGATCACTAGATCCAGAATAACATTTTTCTGGTTGGCTCCTCAACAACCTGTGCCATAAAATTGCCATGCAACAAGTTTATAAACGTGTTCCCATTAACTGATCTGGCAGTATTGTTACTCCAGTCAATATCTGGGTAATTAAAATTCTCCATTATCATTATTTTACCCAAACTAGCAGCCTTTACTGTTTGTATCAGGAGCTTAGCCTACTCCTCCTCACTTACATTAGGGGATCAATAGCATACTCCTACAATTAATTTGCTGGACTCTTTACAATTGGTGAAGAACTTTACCCATAAAATTTCTGTCCCCTCATTTTCTACATAAACTGCTCCTTTAAATAAGCTTTTAAATCCTGCCTAACAAACAGACATACCCCTCCTCCTTTTCTATTGCCTCTGTCCCTCCGAAACAAAGTATAGCCACTGATATTAACTGCGTGCCCAGTTATGCGACTCATTCAGCCATGTTTCAGTATAGAACTAATATAAATAGTTCATGCACAGAAAAATATTTGTTAATACTAAATAATAGTATATTACCATTTCTGTCCAGTTACAGTATGTGATGCTTATAGACCACAAGTGCAAACTCTGCAGTCCTGAGATGTGAACCCATACACTCACAAATATTTGTTATTAATAGGGATAAAAAGTAGAGCCTCACTCTTTACACAAAGAAATTAGAAAGGTCTGTTTCTTGTGCTTAAATGTTTACCCTTACAATGCTGAAGATTATATCAATTTGGGATCTTTGCAAGTGCTTTATAGTGACATTCTTTTTGGCACTGCCCATGTAACATACTGCTTACACCACTTTGCTACATTATTATAAGCAAAAAATTAAATGCACTGTTTCTTTAATATTTACTCTCCCTGAAATAAAAGCCTTTTTTATGGGCATTTGTTATATTATAATTGTTCTCTAATGTTTTTGCCCTATTTACCTTGGTCTTAATGCATCTGTGTTATTTACTTACATTTCATCAATGCTTTCAGTCTAGGTTAATGTCAATTTTCCTCTCCTCTATCTGCTAACATGTTTGAATGTCCTAAGGCTTAACATTTAGAAACTCACTATAAAAGGATAAACCAACACATTTAACCTTTAACACGGATCACATTTTTTTGTAATAAAATGGCAATAAATATTGGTGCAGCTGTCTCCTTGGCTAGGATTATCTATCTATACAAAAGAATAGTATTTAAACTAGTAATAGAATTTGTTCTCAATTTCCTGTCCATTTATACAGTATATTTATCACAATTTAAAATGAGTTGAAACCTTAAAGTACCTATACATTCTTATAAATCACTGTGTCTCTAAAATTGTCTTTACATAGCATTTCTTGAAAATAAATTAACATCTTGCGATTCATTTCCAAGAAATGTTTTCTGTGGTTTTATGATAATTAATAGGTCGCTGACAGTCTCTGTAAAACAACAACAACTGTATGATGTTTGTTTTGGTTGTGAAATAACTGTTACAGAAACCAGTACTTTTACCAGTACTACCAACAGATATTTACTAGTTTCATACGTTGAGTCAATGAATCATTAAAAGACAAATATATTAATTAGAAGAGCACACACATTTGGCTGGTTATGGAAAGAAGGGCCATATATACATGTAAAAGTTTGGTTTGCCTTTCTGTTGTAAAAATGTTTTTATTTGTAAAGAAATTCTCTTCATCTTTGTTGTTTGTTTATTTCTAATCTCCTTTGCACACACTTTTTCAGATGTGTTTCCTTTGCATTTGTGCTCTCCATTTTACGAAGCACGGTACAGTACAAGGATGCAATGCTAAATACCCTCAACTAAATATCAGCCTACTGTAAATATTAGTAGTAATCTGTATAGTCTAGAGGAGAAAACCACTACTATTCATTTTGTAATACTTTTTGTTGAATGAGGAGGCAGGGATTAGGGATAAATGGTTATTTTGGCATGTGTAACAATATTTATGCATCTTGTTACATAGAACACACATTTTCAGATTTACGGATGTCTGGCAAATTAAATAAACTGTGTTGCAAATTTCATTTTCTTGAAAAATTAAGGGGCGATTCACTAACTTCGAGTGAAGGATTCGAAGTAAAAAAACTTCGAATTTCGAGTAGTTTTTTGTGCTCCTCGACTATCGAATTGGCGTAAATTCGCCTGAGTAGAATGATTCGAATAGATTGAGCGCAAAAACGCTGCGACTATTCGCCATTCAATAGTCGAAGTACTGGATCGAGCGCAAAAACGCTACGACTATTCGCCCATTCCATAGTCGAAGTACTGTCTCTTTTAAAAATACTTTGAATGCCTACTTTGCCACCTAAAACCTACCGAATTGCTTTAAAAGCCTATAGGAAAGTCCCATAGGCTTGTTTTCCAATGAATGAAAATCCTTCGAGCAAATATTCGATTGAGTGCCTATTCGCCTGGCGAATATTCGCCAATTCGACTATTCGCCAGCGCATAAATTCGCCCGAATTGCCTATTCGATTCTATTCAATTCTATTCCCCAGTTGAATTTCGAGGGATTTAACCCCTCGAAATTTGACCCTTGATGAATTTGCCCCATAGTCTCAGCTTGAATGCAGCAGCAGCTTTCCAGGTTTCACAACTGACATTTAGACCTGAAAATAGCTCATCTAGATAGAAAAATGAGCTAAACATATTTTAAAATCCTATACAATATCAGGAAACACATTTTTCCTTTGAGATATATATAATATATAATGGTATATCATATATGATATATACAGTATAAACTATGAAATAGAAAGGCAAAAATAAATAAGCCAAATTAAACAATGCAAGTTATGCCATCCAACATCTGTCATGTTTATTAAATATAGAAATAAAAATATAGAAATATAAACAGTGGCCTCAAATGTTTCTGTTCAAGTATTTAAAGGGATGAAACTTGAACCTTTAGAGGACAAAATAAACTAAAATTTTTCAAGATTTATTATGCTTTGAAGTTGCTAAAAATCAGAATCTAAAAATACTCCAGCTGAAACCTGTCAAAATCATGTAGAAGTCAATGTCAGATGGTCTTTTTAACTATTGGAAAATGTTTTTACCTTCAGGATTTTTAATAGTTGGGGCTGGTTCTCGTTCGATAAGCTGATACAGTAAATTCAAGTTGCCATGGCAACAACTATAAAAGTTGTACGATTTGAATTATTGCAATATTTTGTCGTGACAAATTCTTGCACCAACTTTTTTTGAGAATAATTATTGGTGAAATAAGGAGATTCAAGTTTGGAAGTTTGGTTGATTTTTCCGTTGAGTTGAGTTTTAGTAAATTGGCCTTCCCGAGATGTCATGAATTAAAATAAACAGTAAAGAAGAACAAAGTTTAGATTTTTTACCTGGTTCTTTGGAACAACTCTCTGAGAAGCAGAAAGTAAGATTGTCTCTCTTCCTCTCAATGCCAATACATAATAAACTTATTATTCACACTTTTTATATATACACTATATATGAGTAGGCAACATTTACAGAAGGTATGGATTGATATGTTTACACTGCAACATCTTGTCAGGTATTGCTGGGATTCGAGCCAGGGACCTTTGGGTTTCTGGCTCAATACCTTAACCATTTGGCCAGGTGAGCATCCTGTAGGGTTGCTCTCTATGTGTTGCCTGGCCTCTGCAGTCCCAGCCCAGCTGCAGCCTGATTGGCTTCTCCAGCCCCAGCTCATCTGCAGCCTGTTTGGCATCTTCAGCCCCAACCCAGCTGCTGCCTAGTTTAATCAGCCAATCAGGGCTGACTCTTCCCTATTTAAAGGACCAGTAACATCAAAAAAAAATGTTTAAAAATTCGTTAGTGCACAACAAAAAATAAACACCAAGACAAATAAAACTTTTAAAAAGTAAAGCCTTTATTAAGAAATAACTTACAGAAAATCCACTTCCTGTCCTCTTCAGCAACGGCGAAAAGGCGACCATCCACACTGCAGCAATCGATTTCTCCTCCCTGGAAATTCACTGAAAGGCATCCTCCTCGCGACGTCCAGCAGCAGCAGTGTCTCTCCTTCCCCGTGCATTGGCTTCCCTCCTACGCTCTCCACCTTTCTCTCTATCTTCCCTCCTCCCCTAAGCAGAGATGCGGCGTGTCGTGATTAATAACCAGGCAGAACAGAAAGGCGCTTCTCACTTGCTGGTTTCATAGGAGCGTGTAACTCCTGCCTTCCCCTGGGCTCTCCCGGCGCCGGACTGAAGACTACAGACAACAGCTCTCAGGCACTCGTGCACCGCTGCTGTCTGAGCAAATCGTTAGTCTCTGCACTGAGCACTCCATTCGGTGTTTGGCAAAGAAAATGCCGGCACCGGCCACTTACTCTAGAAGTGTATGGGATAAGCGCTGCAGCCTTCACTCTGCCGGAATGAACGATCCAACCGGCGCACAAGTGCCTGAGAGCTGTTGTCTGTAGCCAAACACTGACTGCCGGGCGAAGAATCATGGGCACAGTGAGTACCCTCTGCTTTTCCATAGGCACTGCTAGAGAGGGGCGAGCAATTCGACTGGGGCAATGGCACGCGCAGCTGAAGCTACTTTGCGCTGTCCTAGCACTGGAACTCGCTTCCGCTGACTATACTGCCACTTCGCAGTTCAGCTGGGATTGTGTTTACTGCTGCCTGGGATGAGAAGCGCTGACATTCTGGGACCTCGGGGATTTGGTAATTGCCAAGTACTCCGTGCTGTACTGTGCCCATCTGGATATAGAACAGGAGTAGAACAGGCATCGACAACTATCTGTAGCGAAGGACGGATAGCACAGGCACTGGCAGCACAGGAAGAGGTATTTGCACAGAGGTGGAGAAGGAGATGGGGCAGAGAACACAGTGTCACTAGAATAGCCAGGGAGGAGAAATCAAACGCCGCAGTATGGATGGTCGCCGTTTCTGTAGAGGACAGGAAGTGGAATTTCTGTAAGTTATTTCTTAATAAAGGCTTTGCTATTTTAAATTTTTTTTTGTCTTTGTGTTTTTTTTTCGTGGTATTGTAATGAATTCTGTAAAATAAATTTTTGATGTTACTGGTCCTTTAAGGGCAGCACTTAGACCACTCCTTGCCAGAGCATTGTATGGTTTTCCTAGTACTGCGGCAGCGCCCCTAACTAGGTAGTTCTAGCTCTTTTCCCTTATTATTCCGCCTTGCCTTGTCTGCCTGTCCTTGTCTTGCTTTACCTTATCTTGTACCTTCCCAGCCTTGACCTTGATCTGACCCTGCCTTGTCCTCTCTTGCTATCCTGCTCCAGTCCTCTCTTGCTATCCACTCTAATCTCCTTCTGCTCCTGTCTTGCTATCTTCTCCAGTCCCGTCTTGCTATCCGCTCCAGTTTCCCTCTGCACTCTATCCCCAGTTTGATCTGATCTATGCCCGCACCGTCCTGTCCCATCCAGTCTGTTCCGGTTCCACTCCTGCCCCGTCCAGTCTGTTCCTGTTGAGTCGTCGCCCTCTTCTTCCTGCGTAGTCCAGTCCAGTCCTGATCTTCGCCCTCTCCGTCCTGTTCTGCACCTGATCCAGACTGACTCTTCGCCCTCATCAACCTGTTCCTGCTTTCCCTTCAAGTGTTCCCTAGGCACATACAGCTCCTGCCTCAAGGACTCGTCCTTTCCCTTCAGTCTCCACAGCTCCCCCTACCTAATCCTTGACACATCTGTACCAATGCGATAGAATTTACATTCTACAGTGCATAGAGATTTAAACTCATTAGGCACATAAGCTCAATCACATTTTTTCTCAAATAGAACCAGCTGATAGAACTTCTAGATAGATTTAGTATTATCAGCAACTCAAGAAGGCAACATGACACGACAAAGGGAAATATCACACTTCTGTAATGTAACGTGAGAACTTCTTTTACCAAGGGCATTCACAATCCATACAAAACTTTAGAGTAATATTTAGAAGCGAATTTCTGTAAATGCTCTAAGCACGGTTATTTTTTGAGGAGAGAATAAAAGTGTATAACTACTTTTAAAATTGATGTGTTTACCCACAATGCACCTTGAGCATTGCTAGATATTTTTTATTCTTTGACTAAAAAAGTCATGTGACCTATTATGGGATATGTGTATGTTAACAATATGTAAACATAGGTACAGTTAGGGGCACATTTACTATTGGTCGAATATCAAGGGTTAATTAACCCTCGATATTTGACCCTCAAAGTTAAATCCTTGACTTCGAATATTGAAGTCAAAGGATTTAGCGCAATTCGTTCGATCGAAGGAATAATCGTTTCATCAAAAGATTAAATCCTTCGAATCGAACGATTCTAAGGATTTTAATCCATTGATCGAACGATTTTCCTTCGTTCCCAAATTGGCTAGAAAGCCTATGGGGACCTTCGAATGGTCAAATAGTCGAACGATTTTTTGTTCGAATCATTCGAAGTCGAAGTAGCCAATTCGATGGTCGAAGTAGCCAAAAAAATACTTCGAAATTCGAAGTATTTTTTATTCGAATCCTTCGCTCGAGCTAAGTAAATGTGCCCCTTCAATCAGATTTTTGCTTACATTTTTCTTTCTGCAGCTGGCTGGAAAAATTGAATCACTGATTGTTGCAATGGGTTATTGCCTAGGTGCAAATTTGCCCAGTGTTTATAATTGAGCCCCACTGTGTCTAGAGTTTGCCATCTGCACCCAGGCATTATGATTACACCTAACCTCTAGTTATAATTATGTTAAACTACCATAGAGATCTGGTACCACTATTTGCAAAAGTTTGATTATAGAAATGTTTTGTAAGACAAATTAAGTAAGGACAAACAGCTTCAAGAGTAAATAAAATATTGCCTATGGTTAATGTTCTTTTGCATTGAATTTCTATGCCATTACAATGGAAGTCAAACAAAATTACATTGTAAACAGCTTTTTATGCCTGCATCATTCGTAGCACTACTTTCTAGTTCTGAGGCAACTCATTACACAATCCAAATAAATTACAGAGCTCTATTTAGTTCAGCAATCATAATAAAAACTAATTTCAGTTTTGAGAACTTATGATTGATGGTATGACCTCTTTCTACCTACATAAGTCACAAAACTGGATTTTCTCTTCATGATGAAAATTATAATTTAAAAACAAAACTAGTAATGCAGCTTCCAAACTTCTGAAACATGATTTCACATTGGAAGGCGTAAGAGATACACTCTAGCCTGTGCACTGAACAAAACAATTAAATTAGCAAAGCATATGATGTGGAAGAGAACCCAGTAGCAAACTGCCACTGTAGCTGTTAAGTTACATTGGCTGCATACCAGACAGTAAGACTAGCCAGAATTCTATTTCTAGAATTATTTTTCATAAAAAAATATACTGCAAAAACTCAAGCATCATTACTCCTTGTTCTGATGACTCCCATAGATGTATATAGTGGATATATGTGTTTGAGAAAGACCACTAGACTCAAAATGGAACTATGAAATGGTATAGCACATGTTAGATTATTTCTAGCATCCAGTGGCATTCTAAATGTACATATACAAATATTGTAACCTGGAAAACAAATACCAACCTTTAAGGACAACAAAGCTAGAGTCACTACCAGAGTAATAATAAATATACTGTACATACCCAAGTAATTAACCCAGCAACCAGGCAGCAGGGATATCAAAGTAAACATTTGTGAAAATGGAATAATTATTTCTGCAGTTTATTTTATACATATATGAGTAACTTAAATTAATCACAATAAACCAGTTTTTTGTAATGTAGGTTCATTTTCCTATTGAAAACCTTAAGAATTGGGAGAATCATTTTAATGACTATCACAATTTTTAAATCTTCTAATCTAAAAAGGATTTTAATATGCCCTTGGACAGCAGTATATTATAAAGTACAGGTATGGGAACTGTTATCCAGAATGCTCGGGACCTGGGGTTTTCCGAATAACGGATCTTTCCGTAATTTGGGTCTTCATGCCTTAAGCCTACTAGAAATTCATTTAAACATTAAATAAACCCAATAGGCCGGTTTTGCTTCCAATAAGGATTAATTATATCTTAGTTGGGATCAAGTACAAGCCACTGTTTTATTATTACAGAGAAAAAGGAAATCATTTTTAAAAATTTGGATTATTTGGATAAAATGGAGCCTATGGGAGACAGCCATTCCGTAATTCGGAGCTTTCTGGATATTGGGTTTCCGGATAAGGGATCCTATACTACATTTACTTCTGAGATGGTTTGTCAATGCAACACAACAACCAAGTTGGCTGCATACCAGCATATACATGCAATATTTACTCCATATGTTCTTCTGCCTGGAATTTTTAAAGTGGCAAAAATTAAAGTCTCCAAAGAACAATTCAGTAGATGGTTTAATAGTGTTAAAATAAGAATAGAATATAAAAAGGTCCCAGCAGTCCTAATTAAGACAACATAATTACACTGTAGGAGGGAATGACATTCTCTGCTGAATGTATTCTATAAATACAGATAGAAACTTGACTTCTAATGTTGTCAACACTATATTTTTTAACTTTTCATTTAATTTTCACTCAAGCTAACTAAAATAATTTCTAATAACAACCATAACCTATTATTTTCTAAAAGTATTTCCAGTGATTTCATTCAACTGGTAATTTGTGTATTTGTATGTAAGCTTCTTTATGAAATACACAACACACACAAACATTTTCTGCTAGTTTTTCAACATAAGCAGCTTATTCAGAAAGATTATATAAGCAATTGCAATACTGAACAAGTTAATCCATCTTTTAACATTTCTTCTTTTCATTTTTTTTAGAGAAATTCCATGCTGAGAGCAACAGAGCTGCCCTTTTCAGCATATTGCAGAGGTGAGAGAAAGAACATAGAGTCTATCAGGGGAATGTAATAAAAGTCGCAAAGAGCAAAACAATTCGCACCAATAAGACTAAAAATCCACATCTCGCAATGTAATATGTTCCTTAAACTGTTATTGCATTGCGAATTTTAATTGCGCATTGCAAATTTTAATTGCGCACTCATAAGAAGTGCTTGAAGGTGTCGTAATCTTTTGGAGCAAACATAACGACTTTTTCAGTAAGAAGTTTTATTACATTGACTGCGCATTGGCGCAAACTATAACATTTGCAAACGGTCTTTCACTGTTGGAAGTGGTCGCTAAACAGTTTCCGGGCTCGCAAAAGCTATATTAAATTCGCACAAAGGCATAACTTTTCGCATTGCGAATAGTTTTTCCATTAGCGATTTTTATTACATTCCCCCGTTAATGCTAAAGCTATTAGGAATTCCTAACCTTTTTAATTCTCAATAAAGACTCCAAAACAGGAGTTTATTATACTCTTTGAAATGATGGCATTTCTTCTTACAATGAAAATATTTATTAAGATGAGGCACCTTTTAGGCCAATTTTTTTGTTGCAATGCTGACACCCACGCTTATCTGAAAAAGTTAAAGAGTACCTGTTGCATAAAAAATGTTCTTCCCCAGAGTTTCAGAAATATCCCCTAACCAGTGCTGGACCCTCCACACTGGGAGGAAGCTCCCAGCATGATTGCTCATGTTTTGAAGCATGTGGATGCTCACTCATGTACATGACCCAACATTGCTGCCCATTTCTCCTGTATAAACTATAACAAAAAAAGGAAAGTTGTGCTCACCACTAAAGCAAGTAAGTTGCAGGTAAAACTAAGTCCCTTTGTAAATTGTATAATGAAGCAATAGAATTCATAATGAATCAGATACAATTTGAGTGTAGGACTGGCCAGATATGGGATGACTTTGACGTAGTTGGCCAGCTTAAATATATTGCAATATATGGACAAACAATCCCTGTTTTGTTTAAAGGGTAAGGCATTTTAAGTAGCAGTATGCACAAAATGTCTCTGTCTTAAATATATTTATAATAGGTAGAGTGCAGAGGACTCTTGTATTTGTCTCTCTCTCTCTCTCTCTCTCTCTCTCTCTCTCTCTCTCTCTCTCTCTCTCTCTCTCTCTCTCTCTCTATATATATATATCTTAATTTGTTGCATAGAGCCGCACTCCAAGTCGTTTGTGAATCAAATCACTTTTATTAGCATATGTGTCCTAATAAAAGTGATTTGATTCACAAACGACTTGAAGTGCGGCTCTATGCAACAAATTAAGTAATGATATATTTTGAGCCTGCACGAACCCACACGAATATCATAAATCCGGATTTGAGTGCTGCTGCCTGATAAAAGATATATATGGAATGAAACGGCACTCACCATTCACTTCGTTATTTGCCGGGTGCTAACCAAATTTATTAATATATTTATTCGCGCATGGTGCATCAACGCGTTTTGGCTCACATGGAGCCGTCGTCAGGATGAAGACAGGAAGTGAGACAAATCATTAAATAACCATCGTGTCCTATCAGCATATATATATATATATATATATATATATATATATATATATATATATATATATATATATATATATATATATCAGGGATTGCACCTGCATCTACCTCTGATATACTGTCTGAGCTGTGTGCCTATATATTCCGCAAATGCCTCTGTACTGATGTAAGTACCCTGTGGATCATTTGTGTCTTCTAATTTGCGAAGACCCTACCTTCAGTGTTAGAGTCAAGTGTAACGCATGCTCTAGTTTACTAGCTGGTTGTTAACCCCATTGGCCTGTATTGCCCAAGTCGTGTTACATAATAATAAACCAAAAGTCAGCACCAACGGTCTTGCTGTGTGAAAAAATAACTAATTGAATTGTTGCATAATATGTTTAATATTGGTTATACATACTATGCAACAATACAATTCATTTTTTTCACATTAAAAGACCCTTGGTGCTGACTTTTCATTTTATTTTATACATTCATTGGTTGTCTGTGCACAAGGGCAGCTATGAGGTTGCTTAATGGAAAGTGGTGCTGTGCTTTGGAATATATATATATATATATATATATATATATATATATATATATATATATATATATATATATATATATATATATATATATAAAACTTCCAGACAAGTATCCGCACTCCAAGGTCAATCTTAATAGAAGCAGGGGTGCATGGTAAATCTTGTATACATCAATGGTTTTCAGACCAGCACTCCCTTTTATGTAAAACAAATAATCTTTTATTGTTGCATCATTATCCAACGTTTCGGTCCCTGTTGGGACCTTTTTCAATTCTATATATATAGAATAAAACACCATTTTGTTTGATCACTTTACAAGTCCTTGGAGTGCAGTTTGTTTACTCACTATAAATATATACAGTATACTGGTGTTTTTATCTTATTAAACAACCCTTTCTTGACACAAATTTTTTTTATTCCATCCCTTAATTCTATCTCCTGTTTATCAATCAAGAATCAGTCTCAATAATTCTTTGCCTTCAACTTTCTCTTTAAATAAGTATCCTCAGTGTTGCCACATATGTAACATAATGTATATAACCACATATATAACCACAGTATTTTAGCTTACTTATAACCTGTAGTAAAATCTTGCCACCTATCCCTTTTTAAACTAAGTTATAATGGACGTTACTTATTCAGGTTGATTACTGGATATAAATATATAGCTAAGCTGTTCACAACTGTTCCATGATTGTCTTTGTGACCAACTGGTTAGGGTGGGAGTTAGAATATTATTGTCTGAAGTTATGTTGTCAATAGAAAGGGGCATTATATGCAGTGCAGTTTTGGGCTCCAGTCTTTAAGATGGATATAAATGAACTGGAGAGAGTGCAGAGACGTGCAACTAAACTGGTTAGAGGAATGAAAGAGTTTAAATTATGAGGGTAGACTGTCATGGTTGGGGTTGTTTTCTCTGGAAAAAAGGCGCTTGCGAGGAGACATGATTACACTTTACAAGTATATTAGAGGACATTATAGACAAATAGCAAAGGACCTTTCCCCATAAAAAGGATCACCGTACCAGAGGCCACCCCTTCAGAATAGAAGAAGAACTTTCATTTGAAGCAACGTTGGTGGTGCTTCACAGTGAGAACAATGAGATTGTGGAATGCACTGCCGGGTGATATTGTGATGGCTGATTCTGTTAATGTTTTTAAGAGTGGCTTGGATGATTTCTTGGACAGTTTCAAAACACTTCACACATCCATTCATGCAACTCTCACAAGTGACACCTGTTTCTAGGAGTTGCTTGACATATTGGTAATCCTATCACAACTACACAGAATCAACACCTCTGTGAATTTCAGATGTCACCTCTCTGAAGAGTTACAGTGTGCCGTTGTAATTGGATTGGTGGAAGAGTTTATATGGCAAGAATTTCCCACACCAGTCAGTAGAACTGAAGAAGCTGCGCGGATGAGTTGTTTATTTTTGAATTACTTGTATTAGATATCTTGGACAGACATAAAATGAAAGGCTATTGTGATACTTAACTCTATAGTTAGTATAGATATGGGTATATATAATTTATATAAAGGTATGGAGGAGTGTATGTATGGATGCTGGGTTTTCATTTGGAGGGGTTGAACTTGATGAACTTTGTCTTTTTCAACCAGATTTAACTATGTAACTATGTAATTATTATTTATAGCAATATAATCCTTTTGATTCATTTTGATACACTAAGATGAAGTGTCTAGATATGTGACAGTGTATATCTTTCTAGATCTGTTACTCTAATACTTTACTCTACTAACCCTGCTGGTTGGCAATAATTGCATCTTTGGGACCTCGAAATGTTAATTTGACATAATCAGGAGGCTGTTAACACCCTACCTATGCCTAACAAGTGATCTTGTTGACAGGGAATGGGTTGAAACAATTTGTTGCAAATTATTTTACCTACAGCTGTAATGCCCTACACGTCTACTAATATGCAAATGTCATTCATATTTACACTGCATAGGTCCATATCAAATATACCAATTTCCATATCAATTCGAATGAATGCGCTATGCTTTCGATTCGAACAATTCAAATTCAGCCGAATATGGACCTATTCGATCGAAAACGGACCTATCTCCCCAAAAAAACTTTGACTTAATTTCGGTTGGTCTTTTTGAACTTGAATTTTGTGACGTTTTTCGAAATTTGACCCTTGATAAATATGCCTCTAATTGTGTTAAATATATTTTAACGGTTTAAGTTTTCTTTAATCGACAAAGGAAAAGCTCAAGCAAACCAATGTGGTATGTGCTGTCTAGTGAGTTGAAAAGAGCTATGCATTGGGGAGACTAAACAACAATTCCAATAGAAAATGCCACAACATTTTCTATTGGAAGTTTATGGTAAATAAATTCAAAGGGAGTTAAATGTCTATGATTATTCTTAGATAATGAAGACACAACTCTTCATTCAGTTATACATTATCCATATTTTGTTTGGAAAAAGATTGTTTAGTGGCTTTATAGTACACATTTGCCTAAGAATGTTCACACCCATTAGTTACTATATTTCTATATATTTTACACTAGTATCTCCCATTTTAAAAGTTCTGTATGGGAAATTTAGAATAATACACTTGTCCCTGTTTGCAGCTGTAGCAATAAGTTAATGTATATGTGGTGTTTTATCTGGTACTTCGTCTGTTATTGAAGATATTTTCATATAAATACAAATATAAGCAAATGTCACTCAAACAACTTTGTTCTGCACAATCTTTGTGAAGTACTGTATATTGACATCACTTATTTTTTACCTTCTGTGTCTCTGTATCTTTTGAGTTGTAAGCCAAGATGAGAAGTTTCCTGACTATTATTATTTGTTATAATAACTATACCAGTATGGCAATACATTTCTTGTAAAGTAAGGAATATATCAAATACATTTTTACTGAGCTACCTGAAGTAAAAAGCTGAAACGATACGCTAGCATGGTCTGTTTATTGTTGGTAATGGCTTATGCATCAAAAGCAAGAGTGCTACATTTTGATATAGATAATGGAACTGAAAATATAATGTGTAATTCCTCACAGAAATTGTGGTTTCTTCTCCAAGGTAAACACATGTGAAACTACTTATTTATGCTATATGAAACACTATTTTGCAACATTAAAACATAATTTAGCAAAGTAGCCCTATTTTATAGAACATAAGATTGCATTGGGAGAATTAAGATTTTATTCTATGCCCTCACAGAACAAGTTGTTATATACATAATTGATCAAACAAATTAGTAGCAATAATTGGAAAGGACAGGGATTTTGCTTCTTAATTAGGAAAACGATCACAAAAATTAAAATGTAATATGTTTCATCTCATTGAAATATTTATACATAAATAAAAATGTAAGTATTGTGTATGAAGTGATCAATTTACTCTCCACTGTCCCCATTTTAGCATCTGTCTCTCTTCATTCTCTCTTAAAGCAGGAGTCGGAAGTCAGATTTTGGTTAACAGTTAGATCTAATATGGGAGGGGGTGGGTTTACACTTTGCCCAAAATGTATATTAGAACTCATGCTTTCATAATAACCAGCTCTGATGGAAATCTTGTCTCTCTCCATGCAGGATGGGTGCTGGAGTCAGTTTTTTTGTTTCTGAGTTAGTTATTTGAGTTAGCTCTAATATATCTGCTAGAACTGAAGAGTTTCCCCAATATACAGTATGTAATAAACTTAGCTGACAATCAAAATAAGACGCCTGGCTACTGCATGAAGTGAAAATGAACAGAGACAGATGATGACAGGGGGACAGTGAAGAGTAATCTGTTCTTCAGGACCATTACAGATTTTATAATTGATTATATTCAGAATGTTTAATAGTTCCATGAGATAAAGCCTATTTTAAATCTCCATTTTCATGATAGTTCCTCTTTAAAGTTGGCTAACTCAAAGTAAACCTAGGGGTCTTAAAGGCTGTAGATAACAATGGGGGAATGTACTATGTTTTGTTATCGCAAAAAGCATTCGCAAAGATCATTGTGAATGATAGCAACTATGTTTGCATCATTTTTGACCAATTACAGACCTCAGTGACTTCCTTGCAAAGTTTGTGACCAAACGGTTTTTACGAACATTCACAGTGTATGTAATAGAATTATAATTTAAGACAACATGTTTAATGTAACTCCAGAGCAAGTGTTAACGCTAGTCTTCGTTTAGCAATGTAATATTTGCCAGTGAATTTACATTGTGAGCAGCGCTAAACATTTGCAAAAATGCCATTTAATCCGTTATTTTTAATTACATTCTCCCTTAAAGCATTAATTTGTCACTAAAATTATGCAATTTTAAGTTATTCAACTAAACACATTTTTAAATGCCTTATATTATTCAAATAAAGCAAAAGCCACATATTCAGCAAATACCCTACTTATGAACAAGGGCATGTATTAACATTGTGCAGCAGCATCCTGATGAAAGTTAATATCATAGATGGTAATCTATAATAATTCAAAATGCAAAACAATTAACTTGAGGAGGGAACGTCAAAGGCTCTAAGTGAAACAGAGCACTATTAGACAGATAAGAACATTGCAAGCATAGTAAATCTCCAACACTATTGCACATTTTTATGTAGAGTCAAGTTATATTATTTTATTCTGGAACATAAGTAATATATAACAACACCATTCCTTTATGAGTATAACTGTGGATACTTTCAAAATGTGGTGTGTTTCCAGACTAGCTTCTAAAAAGTCACATTTTCAGAAGAAGGAATTGTTTATTCATCTCTCCTATCTCCCTGGCAATCAAAAGTGAGGTGCCCAGAGATCACCTGCCAGCTCACCCCCTGTCCTGTCATATAGAAGGCACTCTGTCAGCTGAATCCTGACTCATGGGAATATTTACAGATAAATATTCTTTGACCCATATAGATTATTTATTATTTATTATATAGTCAGTTTTTCTGATGCTCATGGTATGTTACTTTATTCAATCTTAAAGGGGCCCTAAAGGCTAAGTATGTAACAATGTAATGGTATGTATATGTACAGTATAGGTACATTGGTTTTCTCAAGATTCAATATTACATTCAGTACTTGGTAAGCAAGCCTTACAACTAATAATGTTAGATATATATATATATTCCATATAGATTACTTTTCAATGAAAGATAATTACACAGAGAAATAATTATAACACAACTTGTATTACTGAGAGCACTGAGTTGGGAGGCATAGCTGGAATGAACATATTGAGATAGATACAGTACCTATTTAAGGAGGGGCAGAAGTCATAATAAAGTAAAGCACTGCGTATCTTGACAGCGCTATATAAATAAATGATGATGATGATGATGATGATGATAAAGTTGGAGGTGAATTGTCTTAATGCAAAATCTGGGGTGTGAAAAAACTTACATGCATAGAAATCCTAAAAGAATGCAACTACATTGCCCAAACATACATAACATGTTATGTTATTACAATATTTATGATAAATCTCTTTACAAAGATGAATGATGGCTGCTACAGTGCGTTATGATTATTAATAATTAAATACATATAAATATTTGTAGCACAAACAGAATATTATAAAGTGTAGGTGAAAAGTTTCTTATGAACAGAATCTTAGGGGGTTATTTATCAAAGTCTGAATTTATCTCAATATTTTCTGCTAAAAACTCCGATCAAATTTGCTTTGCGGGAAAAAAAAATCAGATTTTCACAATTTTTTTCGGGTTTTTTCATACGATTTTCACGCATTTCACGTTATTTCGGAAACATTCACCCAAAAACTTCGAGAAATATCGTGAAACCTAGCGCACATCAAAAAATCATTGCGACTTCTCCCATTGCCTTATATACAACCATGACAGGTCTGATATGCCGGATTTCAGATTCTGACTTTTCCATCCTCAGGGTTTAATAAATTCTGAAAAATTCGTGATTTTTTAAAAGTCTGATTTTATAAAAAAAAAAATCAAAATTTTTTCGTGATTTTTGCATTCAGAGTTCAGTAAATAACCCCAAAGACTTTTCCATCCTCTGGGTTTAATAAATTCTGAAAAATTCGTGATTTTTTAAAAGTCTGATTTTACATTAAGAAAATCACAATTTTTTTGTGATTTTTGCATTCTGAGTTTAGTAAATAACCCCCTATGTCTCTCTCAATGCTGAGATTGCCTGTGACATTGAATTAGTAAATGGTGTGGCAAAGCAAGTTCATTATTAGTGCATATATAAATAGGAGGGATGTAACCAAGAGAGCAGCATTTATTCATTGCTATTGACTTCCCATTACTACTGACGAGTCCAGCTGCTATAGAAACTGACACACTCTGTGCAGCATCTTTATATCTGCCTGCACCAGTCTCCATGTGTATCAATATTAGCAGCTCTACTGTAGCTTTGTTGGTGTGCAGATCACAGAATGTGGATAATAAAAATCAGCAAAGTGACAATTTTATAGCAGTCTGTGCATTTTTATTTCTATATTCATCATACTGCTATTGTGTGTCCTTGTCTCGCTGTGAGTATTAGTTTGGTCACTGCAAGAATAAAGATCATTGACATATGCTGATGTCTGCATTACAAACAATCTCCCTGATAATCTAACATGCCATAGAGAAGCATATACAGTATATATCATTTTGTAGGACTGCAGTGCCTTTGATAATTTCACTAGGGGGCTACTTTAAGATTTAATTCTATAAATAATCCAGCTTTGTAAGCGAGAGATAAATTCAAGCTTTTGAGTCTATATTCTGTGTTTTAATACTGTGGTCCACAGCCTTTGTCCTCTGTTAACGTTGATACCTTGCCACTTACTGCTGGCTTGTCACCTTGCCAGAAAAAAACATCTGTGCTGCCTCTTTCTGAATTTGTAAAATGTTTGATCAGTGATGCAGTCACAGTACTGCTTGCTAGGAAAAGTTCCAGGCAATATGGTCAAGGTGGCTGGCTTTTACACCTTGTAATTACATTAGGTAGAACTGACACCTGTGTTATTCAAAACACAAACCTCCCTTTAGTTCTTCCTGGCTCAGACTAATTAAAAAATGTCAAATAAGTCATCATAGTTCGGTAGTCTCTTCCTGACAAGCAGTTATGGGCGATGATGCAAAATAACTATTTATCACAAGTGATGACATATATAACATACAAAAAGTACAAAAATGCATATAGGTCAATATTTTTAAAGTCTTAAATGTTTTAGTCCCCTGTTTTGGTCCCCAGTGGACCAAAAGGTTGACCCATAATAAATTTACATCAAGGCACTGAGTATGTCAGTGTATTTGCATTGTACATAGAAGCGAAGTATGGTACATACAGTTAATAAACCTAGTATATCAACATTAGTACCAGCTATCAACATAGTTTCAAAGTTCTGTGCTGGCAGTGCCATTCATTAGTAACACTGCAGTAAAGCTGATTTTGCTTTGTAATGGGTAATTCTTGAATTAATTGTTTTCTTATTGGGTTATTACATAGAATATAATAGCATCCTGCAGTAGACCCATTTAATGTTAAAGGGGACCCGTCACCCAAAAAATTATTCAAAATCCTATTTTATCACATTAGTCAAGCAAAATGAACTTTAATTACACTGTTTAAATTATTTGAATCTTGTTTCCTTCAGTCTGGGAATTCAAAATGATAGCAAGCAGGCAGCAGCCATTTTGTGGACACTGTTTTTAAGGAAAGCCTTGTATCATCTCAGAATCTTGTTTGTGCACCAGAATGGGGGACCTGATGTCCATTTCCATGCCCTGGCTACACAATCAATAAATGGTAAAGAGAACGGGGGAATGCGGGGAGAGCAGGGACATCTAGGAAGTGCTGAATGGAAAGTGAAAGTAATTGTCTGCCCCACCTCTATGCCCATGGCATAGAGGAGGGGCAGACAATATTTGATTGACATCTGAGATTTTTAAATGAGCTTACAGCAGCTATGAATGCTTTAATAAAAAAATAGAAATTGGATTTCATGTTTAATTTGAAAAGGGCTTTTATTATACAGATTTTTGTGTCTGGGTGACAGGTACACTTTAAGGTGAAGTCTGTCCCTGTAGCCAAAAAAACATGATTAAAATCCATGAGTTGATACCTGTGGGGTGTTTTGGAACTTACAAAATTCCTTAACTCCTTAAGGCTACAGAAAAATTCCATTTATTCTACCAACAATAGATGAAGAACCAATTGTAACCTGTCATATAGACTAACCCAGGGCAACCCCAGGAACTGCTGCAGGATGATATTGTATGATTTGTAATTGCTTGTGGTTTGCAAGCTATGACTAATTGCTCAGAGAGCACAAAATGCGTAAGGCAATAGAAAAGTTTTCAAATTAAGATTTTTGTTTTTAATTTATTTGTTTTTTGAGTGCCTGAATCCCTCTTTTGTGGTTAATATATATGCAGAGAAGGGCCCTTTTATTCAGACAGCACCATGAAGTGACCCAATAAGCTTTTGCAAATTGCTAATTTATGAATTTCAGTAATAGAAATTCAGTAACATTCTTATTATTATTGCAGCTATTGTACATACTTTTTGCTGTGTTCATATTAGTTACCCTTGTAGTGCCATGTAGTTAATAGCATGAACCTTTGTCTCATGGGGTTAGCTTTGGCTGTGCATGTATAGTGTAGTGCCTGTTAATTAACAAGTTGATTATTCCCGAAACTAGTAAATAATTACTGTGTAGTAAGCTCAATTCACATCAAAGATTGCTTTCAATATAATGCACTATAATGACATAGAAAAAGCATTTCAGTTAATGTATTGATAGTATTGCCTGCCAAAACTTAAAATAAAATGATTATGACCTGCGGTTATCTTTTGGAACATGTATCAAAAATCCTTTTTACTAAATTAACCTTATAAAAGATGACTTAGGGAACCAATCATTTGTCATTACTGAATACCTACAGAGTGCAAACCGCTGCCTCAACATTAATCTTTCCTTTAAGAAAATAGCAAAGGAAGCAGTACATTTATTTGCTCCTTGTAGATAATTAAAAATGTATTATTCATAGTAGCATGTCATCGATTCCTTTGCTCATCCTTAAAACATCTGGCCCACTGTTTAAAATTCACGCAGTACAGTAATGTCAACTCATGCTGATAATCATAGTTACATAGTTAGTTAAATTGGGTTGAAAAAAGACAAAGTCCATCAAGTTCAACCACTCCAAATGAAAACCCAGCATCCATACACACACCCCTAACTACTTTTAATTAAAATTCTATATACCCATACCTATACTAACTATAGAGTTTAGTATCACAATAGCCTTTGATATTATGTCTGTCCAAAAAATCATCCAAGCCATTCTTAAAGGCATTAACTGAATCAGCCATCACAACATCACCCGGCAGTGCATTCCACAACCTCACTGTCCTGACTGTGAAGAACCCCCTATCAGAGGACCTTCAATTAAACACAAGCACCACAGTCAATAGTAAACAAAAAAAAAAATATTGCATGAAACCACCAGTGTTTTTCTACCTTAACAATTATAATTCATTGGTTTACACTATTTTTAACCAACATTCAAATCAACTTTTCTTTTTCCCACTGATATATTCAACTGTATAGTTAAATAATTAAAAATTTAAAATTTTTTGTGCATTAAAAGGCAAGCAGAAATACAAAAAAAAGCAAAAAAGCTAATTTTCGGGAAAATGTAACAATATAGAATCGTAAAAAACGCGAGCGGACTTGATCGGAGTCGGTTGCAGAAAATATTGAGATAAATTTGAATAAATAACCCCCTATATGTTTGATTCTAGCAAACGTAGGTTGTTAGATTACCACTGCACAGATAATCTTCCTGCATAATAGACTCTAGTTAACATAACAGGCACATAATCATCTCATTATTTACTTCACAACGACAAAACGTGGAGTAGCTTCTATTTCCTGGTTTGCCTTGTTTATCTCAACAAATGTGAAAAAAATTTTATGATGAAAACAATAGGCAAAACTTTGTTTGACACAAGTCCTAATCATTGAACTCATGCTAAACTAGGGGGTATACTGCCACTTTAATAGAAGAATATTACTGGGAAAAGACTACTTTCTAAAAAAAAGTTCTTTCTATTGTATTCTCTTGCATTAAGTTGCAATGTGTTGCAATATACAATTTCTTTTTGTTATTCCATAGAAAAGTGGTTATAAAATATATAGTATTAAAAACTTTACTTCATCAGTGTGGAATATTGTTGAAATAACTCATTGTAAGTTCTATGCTGGTTTACAGGTCACCAGTTATTCTAATAAAGTCACAGGACATGGGATCCATTATCCGGAAACCCAGTATCCAGAAAGTATTGAATTACCGAATGCCTGTCTCCCATAGGCTCCATATTATGCAACTAATCCAATTTTTTTTTAAATATTCCCTTTTTCTCTGTAATAATAAAACAGTACTTTGTACTTGATCCAAACTAAGATAAAATTAATCCTTATTGTAAGCAAAACCAGGGTTGGATTTATTTGATGTTTACGTAATTTTCTAGTAGAGGGACAGATTTATCAAGGGTCGAAGTGAATTCGAGGGAATTCGAAATTCAAAGTCATTTTTTGGATACTTCGACCATCGAATAGGATACTACGGGGCAGATTTATCAAAGGTCGAATTTCGAAGTAAAAAATACTTCAAAATTCGACCATCGAATTAAAATACTTCAACTTCGAATATCGAAGTCGAAGGATTTATTAACAAATTTGGCAATCGAACGATCGAACGAAAATAATTCGATCGTACGATTAGATCATTCGAAACGATCGATCGAAGGATTTTCCTTCGACCTCAAAAGACTTAGAAAATGCCTGTAGAAGGTCCCCATAGGCTAACTTCGGCAGGTTTAATTTGGCGAAGTTATATTAAAGAGACAGTACTTTGATTATCGAATGGTCGAATACTCGAACGATTTTTACTTCGAAAACGAAGTCGAAGTAAATTCAAAGTGGTAGGGGCAGATTTATCACGGGTCAAATTTCGAAATAATGGGAGGTTTTTTTGAACATTTTTTTGACAATTTATTAAAAAAAAAATTTTGCGGGTGAATAGGCTGTATTCGATTGTTCGAATGGAAGTAAGATCGGATTCGATCAAATTCAATTCAAAGTATTTTCAAAAGAAACCTTACATATTTCAAAATACACCAATAGACTCCTGATGAATTACAGTTGCTCATAGTTTTAGAGTTTGGTTTCCAGTACAGTGTAGTGTAGGCAGCAGTAAGCCTGCCCCCCATTCACCACTGTGAACTCAACATTTCCAGGGGGGAGCAGCCCAGTGCATGCAACTTCTACTGGATAGATCACTTGACAGTTTTTTTATACTCCTTCTTTTATTCTGCACGCTACAGTTTAAGGTGATCGATATAAACAGAAAACATCTACTTTCACAATTAGTTTTTAAAAGGATATTGATTACATACAGTGCTCAACATTATACTTTATACTATATAATGTGCAAGTTTCAGCATAATGTACTTCTAACTACAGCACAGTAACAGAAATCAAAGACAGCTAAATCTATTGGAAAACAATTTTATGCAACAAGGACCTGTTAAGACTTCTAAAATGGGTAAAAACACAGTTATTTTTTCTGCTATTGCATAAGATAAGACATTGTTTAATTGCATTTTTTAATTAATTGAGCACGTATTTAAAGGTAAATATTTTTTTTCAAAATGGATCAGTTAATAGTGCTCCTCAAGCAGAATCCTGCATTTTAAAATTCATTTTTCAAAAGAGCAAACAGATTTTTTTTATATTTAATTTTGAAATCTGGCATGGGGCTATATACAGTATGCTGTCAATTTCTCAGGTGCCCCCAGTCGTGTACCTTGTGTTCTGATAAACTGATAAACAGTCACTCTTTGCTGCACTGCAAGTTGGAGTCATATGTCCCACCTCCCTTCCCCACAACATCCATCAGCAAACCAATGGGAATGTAACCAGATAATGACAGATAATGTACCAGATAATGTAACCCAATGACACCTGCATTGCTAAACATACGCCTATGCCCCATCTAATGGTACAGTGTAATTTAGTAATAAAAAACGAAACCATACAAATCATGACAGATTCCTTTTAAGTTTGCAATTATGGTTTAATTTACATTATTTTAATAAAATAAGTTTCATTCTTAAGCATTTTGTTCCTATGGTATTGCGCAGCTTCCCATCTGGTTGAACATGACGATAAGAGGTTTTAAAACATTTTTAACTGTCCCTTAAATAGGTAAATTACAGGATGGTACTAAATGTAAATGTATGTAAATAACATTCCTATATATTATATATTTCACTTACTTACGGAGGCTTCAATTTAGAATTCAATTTTGGAATGATAAAAACATGTTTCATTTGAAACAGCCTATCATTGGTTATGTGGAAGCCTCTCTTGTGTGCCTCTCTAGGCCCTTAAATTTAAAGCTGAAATGGTAGTAGATAACAAGCCCAACAAACAGAAAACAAAAAGATTCTGTGGCTAAATTGTTATTGTTATTATTTATATCATTTCCAATTACTGTGAATACAATGTATTTGTAAAAAGAAAAAATACATTTAAAACTGGTTTATTTTTCATTTTTCAGAATATTTAGCCAAAATCATGTATAACAGGATAATGTTGAGTGGCAGAAAATAAAAGGACATTTTTGGCATTTTTCTTGTGCTACCATATGTCTAACTGCACTAATATTGTATCTTAACATGCTATTCACTTCTGCAATCTGTCAAAATGCACAGATGCCATAGCATTCACTTCAGTACTGTCAGTGTCAAAATATGCAAGCATGGCAACATCATACTGTGCATTGTCAGTATACAAAATGGGCCATAACGCACAATATAGCAGGGGGCGTGGCTTGCCTGCTGCTGTGGATGGACGCACACTAGATTTGCTCCGTGCTGATTCCCAGGCTTCTCCACTTAATTTGCTATTTCACCATGGGGAAAACTCAGAAATCGAAGCAGGACAAGGAGAAGGTTTCCCAGAAGAAACACACGCTCTCACAATTGGAACTTACTCCTTTATTTTTCAAGAGAAATGCGGATCGTCACGCATCCAAGATGGCGCCTGCTGCGGTGGAGAGAGACGACGACACAGATCAGCAGCGAGACTCCTCAGACCAGGAAAGTGAAGGTGGGGAGGCCATCTCATCACGTTATTTGGCTTCTCTTCCGACTAAGGCAGATATAAAAGGCATGCTACAGGAGGTGACGCAGATGCTAAAGGACGAGTTACATGATATTAAAAGAGATATGTCCTGCTTGGCAACGCGGATTGACGATGCGGAATCCAATCAAAGTAAGATTTCTGCTAACCAAAAACTTTTATACTCCACTATGCAAGCGCAATGTTATAAAATTGTGGATTTGGAACGCCAACTGGAAGACCAAGAGAACAGGGGGCGGCACAGCAATATTAGGGTAAGAGGGGTACCTGAAAGTGTTCAAGCGGAGGATATCCATGTGACGCTCTTACATATTTTCAACAAGATTTTGAATAGGGAGTTATCGCTCGAGATTGAAATTGACCGCGCACACAGAGTGACCACACCCAAGGCTGCCCCTCTCAACGCACCCCGTGACATTTTATGTTGCTTGCATAGCTTTTCACTGAAAGAGGAGATCCTCAATAAAGCTAAGGAGATGGACACTATTTCCTTTGAGAATAACTCTATCAAGCTGTTCCAGGATGTGGCACGCACAACTCTGCTTAAGAGGAAACTACTCAAGCCTCTAACAGATCACTTACGGGCAAGTAATATCCCTTACAGATGGGGATTCCCTTTCTCTATTACTGCGTCACAAGATGGCACCCAGGCAACTCTACGCACTCCGCGTGATACCGAGGTGTTCTTTCAAAGGCTGCACTTACCACAGATTCCACTTCCAGGATGGTTGCCGGGCCTTAATGCTTCGACACAGTTGGACTTTGATCTACAAGGTGACTGGTCTAAAGTTACAACACCGAAACGCACTCCGCGTACCCCGATGAGAAGGAATTCGAGGGAAATCTTCATTTCACCTCAGAGGAAGGCGGGTTATACTCCTCTTAAATGACCGGGGACACGTAAGCTTGCAATTGTGACTGTTACCATTTTCTCAGGGATCTAATGGCCCTGTAAGGTTTCCAGACACCAGTTGGAGTCTGCACTACGGAATTTTGGTTATGGTTTGCTTTTCGTTTATACATGTTCAATAATGTCTGTTTGTATCCTTGAGATAAGGTCCCTGATGAGTATATTTTCCCCCCCTTTTAGTTTGGCATTGGCCTGGGATCGGAGTTTTATGGTGTTGCTCCCCTCTGTTATCAGCAAGACAACCACTCACCCCCCCACTTTTCTGTCGCACCCCAATATACAGTGTTACGGCCCATAGGCCTCTCAGTCTGTAGCGACAAATTCTATTTACTCCCTCCCCTTTTCCTATATCTCCCTTTCCCTATTTTTCCTTTTTTTCCTTTTTCTTTTTTTCTTTTTGATGCCTAGAGTGTCACCTATTTTTTATGTCTTCTCTCCCCACCCTTCCTATGGTATGGAAGCATGCATAATTACTGTATTGGAAGGTGTGTTTTTCAGCTTGTCACAAATTTTCACTCCTGTGGATAATGGCTAGGTTACAGTGTAAGGTAATGTGTTACAATGTGAATGGGTTAAATGAACCAAGGAAGAGAGCTCAAATCTTTACAGAATGCAGGAGGGACAAGGCCCAGATTGTCTTTCTTCAGGAAACCCATTTCCAGGAAGGGAAGGCTCCTTGATTATTTGTCAAACATTATCCTAATGTTTACATGAACAACAATCCCTGTAAGAAAAGTTTGGGGGTAATGATTATGCTACATAAAGATGTTCCTTTCCTATTCAAAGATAGGCTAGAGGATTCTGAAGGCAGGTTGCTCTGTGTTAAAGGTGTTATTGCTGATTTGAAAGTTACCCTGGTTAATTTGTATGCCCCCAATCACGGTCAATCCACCTTTATACAGAGAGCAATACAGTCTATTGCGACATTTGCTGAGGGTCTCTTGATTGTGGGGGGGGGACTTAAATGTGACCTTGAACCCCTTGATTGATTCGTCAAAATCAAAAACCAGTGTGTCATATAAGGGCCTGAAGGGCATAAAACATGCCTTCACATCTCTTGGCTTAGTAGACATTTGGAGAAGCCTTCACCCCACAACTCGAGACTTCACACACTTTTCGACTGTCCATCAGAGTTATACGAGGATTGACTACCTGCTTATCTCTCAAAATTGGTTACACTTGTTTTCACGGGCGGATATAGGGATTATGACTCTATCAGATCATTCTCCCATATCTGCGTCATTCACAATCCCTAACACCACTAAATCAGAATTTAACTGGAGATTTAATGACTTATTAACCCATAATAAGGAGACACAGGCCCAAATTCGAGCTTGGATCAACCAAATTACCCTTGACAATAGCTCGTCTGATGTGTCATTTAACACGTTATGGGAGACATTGAAGTGCGTGTTAAGAGGTAATATCATAGGGTTGTGCAGCTCAATTAAGAAGCAAAAGGAAAAAGATGTTAAGTCTCTATTGACAGAAATACACAATTTGGAACAAACCCATAAGGAGAAGCTAGCAATCCAAACACTTACACTTTTAGAAAGTAAGCGTCTCCAGCTGAAAGCTTTGCTAGATCAATACACCTATAAGGCATATTTGAAATGTAAGCACAAGTTCTATGAATATAGTGACAAAAGTACTAAACACTTCTCTAGAATACTGAAAGCTATTATATCTATTAGAGACACCCAGCAGAACATACACCATGCTACGAAAAAAATTGCAGACTGTTTTCAACACTATTATCAATCTCTTTACAAACTAAACAGTTCTCCTCCAAGTCCCCAAATGCTCCATGATATTTCTTCATTTATCCGGGAAGCTAATCTTACTGAGATATCCTCAGCACAACGTGACTTACTTGACTCCCCTTTTACTTTAGAGGAACTGACTAGGACTATTGACTCGCTCCCCATTGGAAAGAGCCCGGGTCCAGATGGCTATGGTGCCAAATATTATAAAATCTATAAAAAGGACATAGCTCCCCTACTCCTTGATTATTTTATTTCTATCACTGATACAAAAGGCTTCCACCCCCAAGCCACTGAAGCCCATATAACGGTCATCCCCAAACCTGATAAAGATCCTCAACAATGTGCCAGTTACCGACCAATTTCCCTGATTAATGTTGATCTCAAGATATATGCAAAAATGCTAGCTGAAAGACTAAAACAATACTTGCCGGGGGCGGTCCTTAGCCATGGTGGAGACCGGACGCAGATCCTAAGAGCTCCGTGAAGGGATCCTTGCAAACCCGATTTTTAGCAACCTGCAGAGCTGATTAACGACTACCGGGACATTTTTGAGTGACTTCACGCTATGGGAAAGCGTGGAACTAGATCGCAACGCCACACCATGTCACCATTCTTACAGAAAACTTCGGGCCGAGGCGCGCAGACTAAATCCAAAGATGGCGCCGACTCTGACACTGCTCCTCAGGGCTCACCGCGCACCGACGCTTCACCCTCGCAATCAGTGAGTATGTCTCCTTCACTCACTCCTCTACACGACTCCCCACAAAGATCCCCTTCTGATTTAGCTGCCTCGCAACACATGGAGGGCCAGCCAGTAACGCCACAAATACTGGCGGATCAGTTGGCGCACCTACAGAATGCCTTAACCTCCACCATTACACAGACTGTAGCTGCGGCTGTTAATGCGGCAATAAAGGAGGTTCAGAAAGAGGTCACCGATCTTGGGGATCATACTGACAAATTGGAAAATTACACTGACGACATAGCACAGCACCTGATGTATGTAGAGGAAGACAATGCTGCTCTTAAAGAGGAAGTTCTCCAATTACGCGACATGTGTGAAGACCTGGAAAACAGGTCGAGGAGACAAAACTTGAGGTTCAGGGGGATTCCTGAAGAAGTCTCCCTGCCAGACATATCTGGCTATCTTAAAGACCTCTGCTCCCATATTTGCCCGGACTCGCCACCTGATATCTGGCAATTTGACAGGGCACACAGGTCGCTAGGCCCTAAACCTTTGGCGCCGAAGCCTCCACGCGATATCATCACCTGTTTTCACTATTTCCAGGGCAGGGAAGCCATTCTGGCAAAGACAAGAGCAACACAGATTCTGGGGTTTCGCAACCACAAAATCCAGATCTTTACGGACCTTTCTCCAATCACTCTAGGCAAAAGGAGGGAGTTACGTCCTGTCACGCAGACACTGAAGGAGCATGGAATACTTTACAGATGGGGTTTTCCATTTAAATTAGTTGTCACGCGAGCGGGCCAAACCTATACCTTGCACAATCCACGGAATGGATCTCGTTTTCTGAAAGCGCTTGGCCTATCGCTTAAAGAGGTGCCATCTCCTCGCAAGGACTCCATGCCAGAGGGGCCACTGCCATCACTTGCCCCCCAGTGGACCAAAGTCCAACGACAGGATTCATCGCCACGACTGGCCTTAAGCCCTTCGCCTCCTCGAGACGCTTGATCACCCACTTCGATATGCTTTTCCCTACAACACTAAGAAGGTGGGGACTCAACTCTGTCACGAATTAGCCACGAGTGGATCCTTTGGAGTGGAGACTCTTCTATTTCTCTACCTACTTGGCCTGCGACGGATCCCGCAGGGCTACGGATCTTCACCCCTCATCGGAGGTATACGTTCTACCTCTCACAGGTTCTAGACTTAGTGTCGGGGCCTTATTTTCACTGATTCTGTCAGTTGAGAATTCTATACTTGGCTATAGCCATAAGAGCGAAAAGAGAATCACCCTTTAGTTGTTTAAATTGCTTTACTAAGTTTATACTTAATTGTTATTTTTTATTTTTTTAACATGTGTTTGATTTATTTTATATGTGTTCTACATTGAAACTGTTTCTTAAGTGCTGGTTTCTGCACTTGTTATTTCAATTTATTCTGCATATTGTCTTGATTTGCGACATGTTTACCCACTTCCGATTCCTTGCTTCTGGAGGACTCCAGATGTTCATTTTCCATTGGGGTGAGACAGGGGCCTCTGGTCGACTGATCCTAGGGTTCCAAAATCCTAGAAACTATGAGACAGAAGGACTTATTTTACCCTTAGACAATTATGGCTAAATTTGTATCCATCAATGTAAAAGGCCTTAACAGCATCCACAAGAGGTACTTGGCCTTAAAGGAGCTCAAACACTTGCGAGCAGACATTGCTTTCATTCAAGAAACTCACTTCCATAGGGACAACCCCAGTAAACTTACTTCTAAACTTTATCCTAGAGCCTACTACTCCTCGGGCCCCTATAAGAAAGCAGGGGTTGCTGTCCTTATACATAAAGATTGCCCTTTTTTGGTCGACCAGACTCTTGCTGACCCACATGGACATTATTTGATACTACAAGGAAGGTATGCTGATGTACAATTGTTATTAGTTAATGTGTATTCACCAAACAAAAAACAGATTGGTTTTTTACGCAGAGTGATTTCTAAGTCCCAACAGTTTAGTTCTCCATATGTGATCATGGGGGGAGACTTCAATTTGACATTCTCTCAGGCGACAGATAGATCAGAGCCCTCCCCTGACCAGGCAGCCCATAATATATCAGTGTCTTTTAGGCAAATTATACGACAGTCCCAACTTTTTGATGCTTGGCGCACTAAACATCCTACGGACAGACAATACACGTTCTATTCGCCTACTTATAAATTACACTCAGGTATTGATTACTTTTTCATATGTTACCCTTGCCTTCATTTACCATATGATTCTGAAATTATCCCGATCACCTGGTCGGATCATGCTCCGATAGTCCTAGTTCTGGATTTATTTAAGCCCCTACCCCGGGAAGCTCATTGGCGCCTCAATGAATAAATTCTAAATGACAAAGAAGTGTTTTCTCAAATAGAGGGCAACTTGAAGGAATACTTCCAAATTAATGAAGGCTCAGTTGACTCTCTGACCACTTTATGGGAAGCTCATAAAGCTACAATAAGGGGCCGCCTGATAGGTCTAACGGCACATAAAAAGAAAGTAGCTAATGACAGTTATCTTAAACTTCATAGGCAGTTGAGGGACCTAGAAACGCAACTTAACTATGGGCAAACTGATCCCTTACTGATGAAAATTAACAAAATTCGTAAGGAATTGGCTGCCCTACGACAGCATCAAGCTGAAAAAGCTATAATTTGGACGAGACAGCTATTTTATGAGAAGGCCGATAAACAGCACACCCTTTTGGCAAGAAAACTTAAAAACCAGCAGGTTCAATCCAGAATTACTTCTCTTAAGCTGGCCATAGACGCAAAGATCCGATCGTACGAATCAACGTACGATCGGACTTTCCCATCTCCCGACCCTCCACTAACCATTCAGATCAAAGTCTTTACCATTCCGATCAAATAAGAACAGATCACCCAATGTTCTGCCCCTGACAGCAATCGTACGATACTTATGTCTGACAACACTCTGAAAATCGTACGATTGGCAATACACGCTATTATCGGGAGGCGACAGAAATTTTCTAACCTGTCCGATCGACCAAACGACCGATCTCCGACGGACGAAAAATGTCGGGACTCTCCACACATGGTCCGAAAATCGTACGAATCCACGATTCGTACGATCGGATCTTTGCGTCTATGGTCAGCTTTACGCTACCCTCTGGGACACTTACTTACAACCCAGACCAAATTGGCTCTCAATTTCATGATTTTTATCACAAATTATACAATCTGACCCCTCCTACAGAGGATAAAGATCGCCACTCAGCGCTTATCGCTCAGTTTTTAGCAAACCTCGACCTTCCAGGTCTTACGGAGGTTGACCTAGAAATACTTAATAAAGACATCTCCATGGAGGAACTATCCACCACACTTAAACATATGCCCAGTGGCAAAACCCCTGGCCCGGATGGTCTGACTTACAAATACTACCAGCGTTGCCAACATATTTTGTTGCCATACTTATTGCAGCTTTTTAACCAATATCTCCATGGTGAACCTATTCCCCCCTCCAATCTGACTTCCTACTTGACCCTAATACCCAAAGAAGGGAAAGACCACACGCTGTGTACAAACTACAGGCCAATAGCACTTTTAAACTCCGACCTTAAATTATTCACTAAAATTCTGGCAAACCGCTTAGCCCCAATATTGCCTAAACTTATCAACAAGGACCAAGTAGGTTTTATACTGGGTCGGCAGGCAGGGGACAACACGAGACGCACCATTAACCTGATTGAACTACAGAGACGTAAGGAAAGCTCTTTAGTGCTTAGTTTAGACGCCGAAAAGGCATTTGATAGGTTGGACTGGTCGTACCTGTTTGACCTATTGAAACACTTAAATTTCTCGGGCCCTTACTTGGTTGCTCTACAGAGTTTATACAGCTCCCCTTCTACTTACCTTAAACTCCCGGGGCAGTCACGCAGACCCATTCCGATCCATAATGGTACTAGACAGGGTTGTCCCCTTTCCCCCTTGCTCTACGCCCATAGCATAGAACCTTTGGCAGCAGCTATACGTACTCATCCGGACGTATGGGGGGTCTCAGTGGGCTCTGCGCACTACAAAATTTCCCTTTTTGCAGACGATGTCCTGCTCACATTGACTAACCCCCTTATCTCCCTCCCGAACCTTCATCAGGTCCTTGACACATACAGCAAAATTTCAGGCTATAAACTGAACATTAGCAAGACGGAGGCACTACCTCTTAATATGACTTCTGGGGTCTTGGAAGCTTTGAAACCAAAATTTAATTACAGGTGGAGGGTGGACTCCCTATCCTATCTGGGGACCCAAATTGCAGCCTCTCATAACCAACTTTTCAATCTTAATTTTAAGACGCTCATACAACAGATGAAGACCTCTTTTTTCAAATGGACTAAATCCACTATTTCTTGGCTTGGGAGGATAGCAGTTATACAAATGTCCATCCTACCAAAGTATCTCTATTTGTTTGAGACGCTGCCAATCCCTATCTCCCCTAAAGCTCTTAAAGACATTCAAACTCTATTTCACAACTTTGTATGGTCCTATCGGGGTCACAGGATCGCAAAATCAGTGATGATGACTGCACACTCGAGGGGTGGCCTAGGAGTCCCTAATCTTCTGAAGTATTATGAAGCTGCACAGCTGAGACAACTTTTGGTGTGGTCAAGTCACCTTCCGTATACTACTTGGGGTTGTATTGAAAGTTCTGTGGCGGATGAGTGTCACCTCAATGCTCTTATATGGGACTCTGATTCTCTTACTCGGATCTCCCCAAAAGCCTTATCAGCCACGAAACTGACTTACTCAATATGGCTCAAGACCAGATACAAACACAAGTTGATTTCGGCTAGATCCCTGTTGGTTACTTATTTGAATAATCCGGCATTTCAACCGGGGACTGATCCTTCATTTTATGCTAAATGTTCTCCACTCCGACTCTTCACGGTCAGAGACCTTCTCGACCCACAAACTCGCCAGATTTTACCCTTTCAAGTACTTAGAGACAAACAACCCCAGACCGACATTAAGTGGTTTGAATACTTCCAAGTTCGACACTTCCTCACGCCATACGTCTCATATGCCAAGGCTAACTCTCCCACGACTTTCGAAATAATTGCAGCTAATGGACTTCCCCAAAAAGGCCTCATATCCAAAATCTACAATTTATTGACAGCTTCCCCGGATGGTTCACAGCCCAGACATAATTATATGTATAAGTGGAACCAAGCTCTCCCACAAACGATACAGGCTGATGACTGGCCCCTGATATGGGACAATGCAAAACGGATGGTCGTGTGTGCCCGTCAAAAGGAACAGATATACAAAGTATTGACCTGCTGGTACTATACGCCTGTAAGGTTACACAAGTTATTCCCACAATCATCACCTCTGTGCTGGAGGAACTGTGGCTCCCACGGGACTATGCTACATACTTTCTGGGACTGCCCAATAATTCAACCGCTTTGGAGTGAGGTGGCGCATCTTTTAAGCCAGTTGCTGAAGCGACCCATTGCAATAGACCCCGTAACCCTGCTTTTAGGCAAACCTTTACCCAGGCTACATAAATGTGGGCAGGCTTTAGTTAATCAGATTTTGACGGCCACTCGTCTGGCGATATCATCTAAATGGAAGAGCATCACGCCACCGAATCTTACCGAGATACTTAATAGAGTGAATGCAAATCGAGCTTTTGAAATGGGCATAGCCCACATAACAGACAAAATGGATCGGTTTATGAAGATCTGGGACATTTGGATACTGAGTGGATTTGCCACTTCCACCCCACAGGGTTTCCACCCTCCACCTGCCACTTAATCAGGGGAAGATTAGGGTTGAACATGTTACCTTTGTCTTTTGTCTCTATTTATAATATGATATTCTTATCTTTATATGTGCTTATATTCTGCTGTTGGTTGATTGGCTGTAACGAATGTTATATTGATGTATAACTTATGTGAAGCAAATAAAGAATAAGTTACAAAAAAAAAAAACAATACTTGCCCCACCTAATACACCCTGACCAAACCGGCTTTGTCCCCAAGAGAGAAGGGAAGGAAAACACGACTAAAGTGCACTCATTGATACACTACGCACAGAGAATGAACATACCATCTCTCGTCCTTACAACGGACGCAGAAAAGGCGTTCGACAGGATCTCCTGGCCCTTTCTGGACGCCACCTTATCAGGCTTTGGATTTGGTGATATCATGAAAAATAGAATATTAGCACTATATAAATCCCCTACTGCCAAAATCAGAGTAAACAGTATTTTGTCCCCTAAATTAGTGATAGCCAATGGTACCAGGCAAGGTTGCCCACTCTCCCCACTACTTTTTGTACTTGTATTGGAAACCCTTCTTTCTCAAATTAGAAATAATGCAAACATATCAGGGCTTCTGGTCCAAGGGAGGGAGTTCAAGCTTGCCACTTTTGTGGACGACCTCCTTTTTTTGTAACACGACCGATTATTACGTTACCTAATGTGATGCTATTATTTCAACAGTTTGGTAAACTTTCCAATTTTAAAATAAACTTTAGTAAATCGGAGGCTATGAATATCAACCTACCAGTCAGTACCTTAGCTTCATTAGCTGGGAATTTCCCTTTTAAGTGGACTACTAAAGCCATTAAGTATTTGGGGGTTAAGATTCCGTCTACTCTCCAATCGCTATATCAAGAAAACTTCATTCCGTTATTGAATACTCTAAAACTTAAAATAGAGAATTGGAAGAAACTAGGCCTCTCCTGGTTTGGCCGTATTCAGGCAGTGAAAATGATGCTAATGCCCAAAGTCCTCTACCCACTTCAGGTACTGCCAATCCATATTCCTAAAGCTTTTTTTTCATCAGTTAAGGCGTTGTTTTCTCAGTTTATTTGGATGGATAAAACCCCTAGAATTAAGTACAATGTTTTGATACGTCCAAAAGTCCAGGGAGGTTTGGCCATTCCTGACTCGTTTTTATATTACAAAGCGATTCACTTGACGCGAGTTCTAAACTGGTTTCAGCTAAAGGGGAGAAAGATTGGCTATTCATTGAAAAGGCTAATGTTAAAATCCCTCTGGAAAATCTTCTCTGGGTACAGAGACACACTGCTATGACTTATATTCATAATCATCCCACCATTAACCCTACCCTGGATGTTTGGTATAAGGCTAGAGACACTCTTGAGTTGTCGCCTAAGCCCTATATACTACAACCTCTGAATTTGAACCCTGATTTTCCCCCAAGCTTAGATCCCGGCTGCTTTGCACCCTGGAGTTCGGTTAATAATACTCCTACTAGGTTAAGAGAGTTCTATAAGAAAGGGGTTAGACTATCACTATCTAAGATACAAAAAAAATGGGGTCCTCATCCTAGGGATTTATGGTGCTTTAACCAGCTTTCACATTATCTTAAATCCATTACCCAAACCGGATGGGGGCGAGACCACACTTCCTGGGAAAACATTATGGATGGCAAACAGCCTCTTGCACGACCTCTCTCTTTCATATACAAATTGTTACTATCTGATAAGGATCTCCCCCCTGCCCCTTGTATTAAATCCTGGGAAACCGAAACAGGGATGCAAATTGCAGACGAGGACTGGAAAAAGATCTTTGGAGCATTACATAAAAGTTCTATATCTTCTAGTACCAGGGAAACCATGTTTAAATTAGCCACAAGGTGGTATTACACACCGGTTCGATTACACCAAATGTACTCTAATTGTAGTGATTTATGTTGGAGGTGCAATTTAGAGAAGGGAACTTATCGACATATCTGGGTTGAATGTTCAAAACTCAAAGATTACTGGGATGGGATTGAAGTTATTAGCTCTCTGACCAAGATTGATATGCGCCACTTAGATCCTTTCGCTATTTTACTCCATTTTGATACATATTCCAAGACAATGATCAAGGATAGACTTTTTCTTCACTTGATTCAGGCAGCAAAAGCCTTAGTTCCATGTAATTGGAAATCTCCTGATCCGCCCACATTCACGGAATGGTTGATAAGGGTTAAAAACACTCGCAAATTAGAGGAAATAGCATATATAGCTAGGAATGAGAGTGTTCGATATTGGGACACTTGGAGGTCTTGGTTGAAATACATTCGTCTTAACACAGATTAGAGGCTATTGAGTTGTCTAGCTTCATTAACACTACTATTTCTTTCAACGACTGTTGTATTATGGTCCTGTTCACATTGCTGCATTTCCTATGTACCCTCTTTTGCAAAATGTTTATTTGCTGATACGTACTGTACTTTGATGGATATTTGAGGTTCCTAGCTGTATCTCTGTATGTACATCGCTTCCTACACCATGGCTTTGTATTACTTCACGTTTATGTGTATATTGTAAAGTATGCTTTCTTACTATCCCTTTCCCCTCCTAATCCCCCCTTTTTATTTCTGTATCCTTATCCCTTCCCTCCCTTGCTTTAAAATTTGAAAATAAAGAATATTTAAAAAAAAAACAAAAAAAAAAAACGCACAATATAGCTACACAACAGGTGCTAGTGACAAAGTTTAAAATCCCTACATGAGTTGAACACAATTTTATGAAATAATGCCTTCAGTAAGAAAGTATTAGCACAACAATATTCTATAAATGCCTTTACAAAATCTGAAAGCACCTGATTGTTCCAGCTATAACACAACAATATCCGGTTTAAATCTCCAAGTTTTACATTGCAAAACAGTGTATATACATTATTAGTGATGGGCGAATTTGCGCCGGTTCGATTCGGCGAAAAATTCGCGAAATGGCGAAAAATTCGCGAAACGGCGCCGGCGCCTCATTTTTGAAGCGCAAATTTGCCGCAAATTCGCGCCTGGCGAATAAATTCGCCCATCACTATACATTATTCAGTTAGCAATATTAAAAGAAAAAATACCATCCTTTTTCCTACTCCCTGGTGTCTGAAGGTCGTACTACACCACCACGATTCCAAACTGGGTAGGACACCAAGGGGGTTATTTATCAAAGTCCGAATTTATCTCAATATTTTGTGCTACAAACTCCGATCAAATCTGCTCGGGTTTTTTTTCGCTTATTTATTATTACATTTTCCCGAAAATTTGCTTTGTGAGAAAAAAAAATCAGATTTTCGCAATTTTTTCAGATTTTTAATCGGATTATTTCAGATTTCTCACCTAAAAACTCAGATTTCTTATGCTTTTTGCCCAAAAACTTGGAAAAATTCAGGGTATTGCATGAAACTGTCAGGTATTGCTGGGATTGGAGACAGGGACCTTTGGATTTCTGGCTCGATACCATAACCATTTGGCCAGGTGAGCAGCCTGTAGGGTTGCTCGCTATGTGTTACCTGGCCTCTGCAGTCCCACCCCAGCTGCAACCTTAAGGGCAGCACTTGGTACACTCCTGGCCAGAGCATTACATTGTTTCTCCCTAGTACTGCAGCAGTGCCCCTAACTAGGTAGCTCTAGCTCTTGCCCCTTTTCCCTTATTCCTCCTTGCCTTTGTCTGCCTGTCCTTGTCTAGTCTTTTCTTGCTTTACCCTTTCTTGTACCTTTCCAGCCATTACCTTGATCTGACCCTTGCCTGTTATCATTTCCTATTCCACCTTCTACGTTTCACTCACTTCATCTTGTTCCTGCTTCCTGACCTGCTCTGCCTTGTACCCTGTCTTGTTGCTTCCCTAGTCTCCCTCTGCTATCTTGCTATCCAGTTTCCCTCTCCTATCTTGCTATCCAGTTTCCCTCTGCTCCAGTTTCCCTCTCTTGCTATCCTGCTCAAGTCCTCTCCCGCTATCCTGCTCTCCAGACCTCTTCCGCTATCCACTCTAGTCTCCTTCTGCTCTAGTCTCCCTCTGCACTCTATCCCCAGTTTGATCTGATCTACGCACGCACGCACCGTCCTGTCCCATCCAGTCTGTTCCTGTCCTGAGACGTCACCCTCTTCATCCAGCCTAGTCCAGTCCTGATCTTTGCCCTCTCCATCCTGTTCTGCACCTGATCCAGACTGACTCTTCGCCCTCATCAACCTGTTCCTTCCTCCACTTTAAGTGTTCCCTAGGCACATACAGCTGCTGCCTCAAGGACTCGCCCTTTCCCTATCAGTCTCCACAGCGCCTCTACCTAATCCTTGACAGAAACCCAGCACACATCAAAAAATCTTTGGGACTTCTCCCATTGACTTATATGCAACCTCAACAGGACTGAGATGCTGGATTTTCAGATTCAGACTTTTCCATACTCGGGTTTAAATTAATTCTGAAAAATCTGGATTTTTGTATTTTATGATTTTATAAGAATTGTTTTTTTTTTTTTTTTAAATTTATTAAACCCCCACGATGGAAAAGTCTGAATCTGAAAATCCGGCATCTCAGACCCTCAGCACCATCTTTAATTCCATTCACATATAATTTCTTAGGATAGTGAACATATTTGAAGAATAAAGTACACCATTGTGTAAGTTGAGGAGACTATTGTGAATGATCCCCTTTATCTTACATCTAATAAGGCCTAGCAATAACTAAAGTATGTTCAATAATAGGATACTGAAATCTCAGTTATTTACCAGATATGGAACTTTGTGGGTAACAGGTATTAAAGCTGGCCTTCTCTGGCACCAGTGTATAGATCCAAGCCAAAAGAATACAACAATACCTTTGAGGTTGCAGTGGGGTGTTCCCAATTTTATTGTGGTGCTCCAAACACACAGTCTAGAATCAGTATCCTATCCTGTGTGTCCTTAGCACCACAATACCATTGAGAACATCCCACCGCAACATCAAAGGTATTATTGTCTTTTCTTTTGGCTAATGTATATACCAGAGACACTCCAAATTAAATTCTTCTCAAATCTTCATAATACAGATATTTTGTTTCTCCCTGAAAGTCCTCATAGTACACTATTAATAATTATTAAACTGACTAGGACATCAAGACATAACAACAATACTAATTCAGTAACTCTATGAATTTTTAATACAGAGACAAATATAATCTGTGATAAAAAGTGATGACTTTGTCTCTGGACACGTGTGCATGCACATAAATTTTTACACCAGTGTACATAAAACTGTGCAGCTCCAAAAAAATGTGGAACATAAACATTGCGATTTTTGTCAGTTTTATGCACTTTACAACCTGCCCCCTTTGTATTAAGCTCTCATATCCATTACAATTAGTTAAATAGGGAACTATGGCATGCTAAATATAGTATTACTTCATTACTTCAAAGGCAAGACTGTTCAGCAAGAAAATTTGTGTAGGCTAATCAATGGGAATTTTTATTCCATAAAAAAGTATTAGCAGAAGAACCACTTTAGAAAATATATGAAACTATTTGAATACACAAAATATGATTCAAACATAAAAATTGGAAATTATATATGAAACATAATGTTACATAAATAAGCAGAATGCAATGATATAATTTTGATTACCATATTACTACAATCAGGATGGATGGAAGAATTCAATCAGTGTCAGAAATAACAACTCCTTATTGTCAGTTAGCAGATTATTTAGTGATTCACATATTTAGCAACCAAAAAATATTCAGCAAAATAATAAATATCCAAAGGTTCAGTAATACTTAAAAATATATGCAAAGCTTCCTATGTGTTCTTTAATCTGTAAGGGCCTTACGATTTTTTTCTATGAATCTCAGACAATTCTAGGTTTCCCTGTGTTTCGAAGAAGCTCTAAACATTCAAAATGTGGATTTTTTTTCCACTAGGAATTATCCCAAAAGCTAAATTTTTTGAGGTTTTCAAAGTATTTGTACTTTATTTTTTACAGCACCATTCAGTGTTTTTTTTGTTCACACTTTTTACATTCATTTCTCTTAAATGCACTGGAAATCCTAGTTTAGAGTTTGTGAGTTTAGTTGTGGTTTCAAAAAAATCCAAAAGCACTAAAAATTTGCCTTTAATAAATAAGCCTCCAAGGGAAGGGAGCTTTTATTTTACACATAAAGCTAGTCAACTGTCTATTTTAAGGGATAAACAGTTACACTAGAACATATGCAAATAATGGACACCAGAAAAAAAATATATATATTTCAGTGCAGAAAAATCAAAAATAAAAATTAAATATGTTTGCAAATTTCACTTCAACATCTGCACTAGAACAACAGTTTGAATCTATCATAGGAAACTAATTTTCCCCACAAAGTTTAATAGAAAACCACTCCAGTTGGAGGAAAAACTCCCAAAAAAATGCTTGTAGCATGCAGCCGGCCACATTGGGACTATAAATATACTCCACATGTACATCATTAAAATAATGAAGCACTAGGAATGTCCTTCAGCATGGGTGGCAAAGTGCTTACTACAAGCATTTTTTGTGCAAAATATTATTGTTCATACCTGCAAAAAAATACCTTTTCTCAATTTTTTTATATTGTCAAGAAAAACATTTCCCGACATGAAAGTAAATATTTAAATTTTGTTCTCATCTAAATATTCATATTTTAGACAAATATCTAAAAACAATAAGTAGCTGATGTTATGTGAAATATGTGACAAAAATATAAATAATACAAATAAAAATGTGCACCTGGGTGCGTATGTATGTGTGGATTATTCTTAAACCCTTCATATAAGGATTTAAAAATCAGTATTTGAAAGCTTGAACATTACTGCACAAAACTATTCATTGGTTAGGAAAAAAAATAAATATATATATCAAAAAAAAGTCCAGACAACTTGCTTGTTCATCAAGAAAAAACTTTTATCAAGCAAGTAATAAGTACAACGTTTCGAAGCTCCCGCCTCTTTATCAAGCAATAAAGATTTAAATGACATCACATCCTTTTAAAGCCATAAGTTCAAGCCACTCCCATAAGTGGGATGTGGTTAACCATGTAATACACATAGACAAATGACCATATATTGAAACAGTGTAGCACAACAGTGTCAATTAGACCATAGTAATAGGAACATCCAACAAAAGGAAACATACTGGTCAAAAATAACAATGTGATAAATGAAACAAAAAGTTTTAAAGGTTATAAGGACTACGCGTGATGCCATGTTCAATTAGCCCCAACCTCCCACAGTAACTATATTACAGAAGTTATTAGCAATCACATGAAAGCATATAGATCATACTCTCTGTAACCACATCCCACTTATGGGAGTGGCTTGAACTTATGGCTTTAAAAGGATGTGATGTCATTTAAATCTTTATTGCTTGATAAAGAGGCGGGAGCATCGAAACGTTGTACTTATTACTTGCTTGATAAAAGTTAAAAGCAAGTTGTCTGGACATTTTTTGATATATATATAATTTGTCCTTTGGACTAGGTCACAGACCAGGGTTAATCTCCACTCCATTTTGTTGGTCTATATATATATATATATATATATATATATATATATATATATATATATATATATATATATATATATATATATATATATATATATATATAAATATATATAAATATATATATATATATATATCTCAAAGTTCAGTACCTCAATATTGAAGACTCAGAAGTAGTAAATGTAACAGAGGCAGCAATAATATATACAGTATATGAATGTCAAAACTGGTGTGAAGTACTGGGATGTTCCTTTAATGAAACCCTATTACTTTTGTTTTTTTCACTGAGCTCAATTACAGGAAAGACTAGGGCTATAGAAACAATTGCATATGATATTTATTGACATCCCCTGGTAATTGTATTGTCTACACTCTGACACTGACACTGTCTGCCACACAATCTTTAAGGTGCAACTATGGACAGCAGACTGCCAATATTGTCATATACTGCCAGTGAAACCTGCAAACATACCATCTTATGAATTGTAATATGTGGTAGGGAACAATAATTCACTGCACACTGATACCATTTACTCCTGTGGGAGATCATGCAGATAAGTAGCAAGATCACTTTGGTAAGCCCTTATGCACAGACATGTATTTTGGGTTACTCTGCAAATGGAATCAATGTAACCAACTACACTTTTATCAAAGATAATACAATCCTTTTTTTATTCATAGAGACAATGAGTTGTTGTATTGAATCTAATGGAAGATTTTAAATTTCAGCATTATGAAAAATTCCATGATGTTCTGTATATTAAAGACCCAATAATTTGAACCGTGGAAAAATAGATTAAGCAATTGGTCACAATTAGTGATGGGCGAATTTGCGCGTTTCGCCGCCAGTGAATAAATTCGCGAAACACCCGCGAAAATTCGTGGCAAAAATTCGCCGTTTCGCAAATTTTTCGCCGTTTCGCGAATTTCGCGAATTTTTCGGCGAAGCGAAACGCCACAAATTCGCCCATCACTAGTCACAATTTTTGTTCTACAGTATATCCTTATAAGAGAAAATGTGCACTATTAAAAAAAACATACAGTTCGTAATTTTTTCAGGTGATCAATTTTAGAATAAAATACAAATGTGCAGTTATAATGCTTATGTTACATTTAACATATGGGGGCAGATTTATCAAGGGTCGAATTTCGAAGTGATAAATACTTTGAAATTTGACCCTCGAATTGAAATACTTCGACTTCGAATATCGAAATCAAAGTATTTTTCATCGAATTTGGCCATCGAACGATCAAAATCGATTAAATCGTTAGAATCGAAGGATTCGAACGATTTTAGCGTACGATCGAACGATTTTACTTTGATGTGTGAAGACTTAGAAAAATGGTCTAGAAGGTCCCCATAGGCTAGCATAGCACTTCGGCAGGTTTAATTTGACGAAGTATTGAAGTCAAAGTTTTTTTAAATAGACAGTACTTCAAATATCAAATGGTTGAATATTTGAACGATTTTACTTTGAATTGAGTTCAAAGTCTTAGTATCCTATTTGATGGTCGAAGTATCCAAAAAATTACTTTGCAATTCAAACTTTTTTAACTTCAAAAATTCTCTCGAACCTTAGTAAATCTGCCCCAAAGTGTCAATAATTTTACCTAAGATTGCATTTAAATGTAAACATGTTCTTCCTATTTCTATTATTGGAAGCATTTTATTTCATTTGCTTTGACAAAATGATTGATAGTAGAGTATGTATTTTTAAAATGATTATGGGCGGAATGTGTGCCTGAATCACAGTATGAGCATTTCAGGTAGAGAACAGAAGAAAAACACTCAGATAAATAAATGCTTTGCCTTTAGGGTATCCTAACTTCTAAAATAGAATAAAATACAGTTATAAATATTGCAAATACTACTCAATATATGACATACATTCCATTTTTTGAATTTATTGTGTAAATCTTTACATTGTACTATGTCTATTTCATGTATTCTATTAATGATTAGCACAGTTATTATTTTTTGGGCAATTCCATTGTTATTTGTATATTAATAAAGATATTTGCACATCATAAAAAGTCATGCTATTTTCTTTGATGCTTTTTAGCCAATCAGGCTGAATGAAATATCTGCTATTCAGCACACATCAGTAATAATCCCTGCTTTACAAGGTATTCACTGGCAGTTGTTATGATGAGGAGTTGTACACTGAAAGCACAGCCAAGGGTTATATAATAAAACAGGAGATTAGCTAGCAGGTGATGTCTTGGCCAGCAAGGATTTAAACAAATATAATCCTGGCTTTGTCTGAGGCAGTTTATATGTTTAATCTTTACACAAAATTCATGTGAAACTTTGAGTATTATAAACTGTACATGTTGGGAGGATTAATATCAGAATACAAATGTTGGCTACTTAAACATTTATTATATTGGAACTAATATTAGATCACAGTACAGGATTTTTCCATTTATAAACCAGTAGCCAAAAAAGGCATTAACTATTCTTCTATAGAGAAATATTATATCCTAAATAATTATGTATTAAAGATGTTTATCCATTTGTAGTTTTAAATAAAAAGGCTAGAATTGGATGCAAGGACATGCATTTTTTTTACTTTGAATTTGTGAAATATGTCATGAGTCAAGTTCAGTGTGGTCAAAACTCCATAATTCAGTGTCAGATGTATATTGATTTCAAGAGCTATTTGGGACTATTAAATGCTAGATATTCTATACTTAAATTGTATGATTCTTTTCTATTCCCAAAATAATGCAGACAAATAATTATATATAAAGAATGTATACGAATATATTCTGTTCATTATTGTAGAGGGTTAATAAATATCTACATTGCTCACCTTCTGAATGACTGTTAGATGTCTTTTTAGGCCTTTAAAGGGCATGTAAAGTCTAAAATAGAATAAGGCTAGAAATGCCATATTTTGTATACTAAATATAAACATGAACTTATTGCACCACGCCTTATCAAACAAATAATTTATGCTTTCAAAGTTGGTTACAGGGGGTCACCATCTTGTAACTTTTTTAAAGATCTTTGCAAGACTAAGACTGTGCACATGCTCAGTGTGGTCTGGGCTGCTTAGGGATCATCATCATTAAAAAAGCTGCTTGAGTTCTGCATGGCTGGGAAGTAAGGTGGGGGCTCCCCCTGCTGTCCATAAGTATTATTGTTTCCCTGCTCAGCAGTTAGGGACAGTCTGACAATTCCTATCCACAGCAGTAAATGAAGGGAGAATTTCACTGCATACAGTCAGGTTTCTAATAAAAACGGTATACATTTTTTAATTAAAGTATTTTGGAGATAGGTTTCTTTTTCATTAAATAAAAATGGGATTTTATTTTTTGCCCTTTAAAGGGCATTCAGGGATACCAATGCTTTGCAAATTTTTAAATTCGCAAAATATTGGTATCCCACCTTTAACAGTCACTCAATGTATTGATCAATCAGACTTTGCCATTCCATAGGGTAAAACTAAATGCAACAAAAAAATGTATTCTGTTATATAGTGATGTAAAATCAGATTTCCCAGACAGTGCCAGGGTGTACCTCAGCAAGTGAAAGCATTAAAACTTTTACTTGAGGTTTTGTCATTTACCTTTATTGTTATGCATAGTTCCCATTTAAAATTGTCATTTGTTCAGAAGATAGATACAGAAAAATGCAATTGTGTACCCAACAATTGTACTTTTATACAAAGCAATAAACATATTTATTTACCAATAAAATATGTTCATACTATAAAGTATGCTTCACTGATTGCTTTTAAATGCAAATGTGGGCATGAAAAAAGAATTTCCTAACCAAGGATGAATTTTTTCATTTATTTTCATCATTGAAATGTTAGATACCTTTATACATCTTATAAAGGATTGCCTTGCTTGTTGCTCCTCTTAAACTAGGTAGGTATTTAATATTAGATATTTGAATAAATGACATTCCGAAGAAAGACATATAATGGCACCATTATTTATAGAAAACCGTTGTTTTTCTCTTATCTATTTTTCTTTTACATTTTCTAATGGTAAAGTAATATTACATGGTGTTGTAAACTCTGCTAGGAGATTCTCACTTGCATATGGAATGTATTGTATTGTATTTTTCAATTAATCCTCTTTTTCTCCTTCCCTACAGTATACCAACTCAATACTAACATCATGGCTGCGACAAGGATGACATGAAAGTCTAAATCCAAGGAAGCTTTTAAACTATATGAAAAATTAGGCTAACAAAACTTGCTAATAGTCTGCATGGATAAACAATTTAAACCTTGTAAATATAATCATTTCACAGTACAAAAGACAATTCAAATAGGTTTTCAAAGAATGACTCTATATTTAGGGTCAAACATGTGGGTTTAATTTTCAAGTCTTTGGAGTGACTTGAGGCTCAGGTGACATAGGTAGTTTTAGGGGCAGATTTATCAAGGGTCGAAATTTGAAAGTAATGTGAGTTTTTTTGAACTCCCATAACTTCGAAATTAGAATATAAAAAGACCAATCAAAATGTATTAAAAAAAATCTAAGTTTTTAACTTCAGGTGAAAAGGCTGTATTTGAATCATTCGAAACAAAATTTTAGCGCATTCAATCGAATTCGAAACAAAGTATTTGCCCCCAAAAAATTTGATTTTTCAAAGTCCAGAAAATTACTCCAAATAGATTCAAGGCCCATAGGCTAAAACAGCAATTTGGCAGGTTTTAGATGGCAAATTGTTGAAGTATAAGTTTTAAAGAGATAGTACATGAAAAATTTCAATATTCGAATAGTCAAATTTTTTCAAATTTGAAATTGAATTTTGGGCTACTCAATAGTCGAAGTATACAAAAATAGCTGGAAATTCTAAATTTTTTACTTCGAATTTTCACTTCGACCCTTGATAAATCTGCCCCTTAATGTTTCAGTATGATCATCATTGCTGCTTCCATCATCTTAATCCAGCAACAGTGATGGTTAAAAATTGTGCTTTTCACTTTGATGTAAAATTTGCAAAACTGTGGAAATGTAGCCTAAATGCATTTGGGTCAATGGGATGGCAAAGTTTTTTTAATTCTGCAATAGCACATACTGTACATTAACGTATCTTGCTAGAGAAGCTAACAAAATAGTTAGCTAACAAAACAGACTTCATGGAAAAAATTCTAGCATATGTTTACAAGAAATTTCACCCTGGGTAAAACCACAAAACTGTACCAAGTTTGTTCATCCCTATTCAGCAACATTTTAGAGGCAGGTACCCACAATAAATGGGCAGTTATTGACCAGAAAACGTCTAGCTGCAAAGGAAGGCAGCTAATTTGCTGGAGTTTTTACATAGCAGTTAAAAGATGATTGAAAAACACCTGCAGCATCTGCCCTTATTCTAAAGCTACAGTAAATATTTACCTTAGACATGTGACTCTTAGGAGCAGATTTCTAAAGGGCGAATTGACTAACGCTAGCGAAGATTCACCAGCGTTACCATTTTCATGGACTTTGCCGATTTACTAACGGACACAGGCATCACTTCACTAGTGAAGGAGATAGACCCTACCAGGGTAGGCAGACAAATTTTCGCTCTGGCAAATGGACGTTACTCCACAAATTCACTAAGATGCAGATTTTACCGAACGTTACCACTTTCGCCAGCCTTGCCTTCACCAGCTCAGACACTGGAATGCATAGATCTTCCTCATTCTTCTGTTGCTTACATCATATTTTTTAGTGGAAAAAGCTTCTAAGTCCAAAAAACGCTGGTGTCTTTTCCTTTTTCCAGAGTGATAGCCTCCAAAAGTCCTTATATATAACAACTCTATTTTCTTTATTAAGGTTCCCTGGACTTGAGGAATGTAATGTAATGTATTTGCTGCAACATATACATCTATTCAACTTTAAATTTCCCGCTGTATGCAAATTAGCGAAGACCTCTAACGAAGATATGCTACGCAGAATTGAACGCTGGCTCATCTTCGCTTTGATTTGCTCGCATTGCCGAAGTAACACTAGCGAAAATTCGTCAGAGTTCGGCGCCATGGATGTTCACATTTTAGTAAAATAGTGTTGTCTGAGTGAATTTTTGCCTGAAGAAGTGTTGCGATGGCTGCGAAGCCTGGTGATTTACCCTGTAGGCTGCAGCTTGGGGAGTTCCTCAAACTATGCTATAAACAAGTGTAAAAAGTTGACTTCTAGAGAAGTTTTGATTCAATGTAACAAGATGGTTGACTGGTAAATGACAAGTGAAATATCATGCAAGCCACTTTACTATCTACCTAGCAGTAAAGTTTTGGGCCCCCTGATGTTAAAAAAAAACAAACACTTTCCCAATATGACTTATGACTAAAAGTCCAGAAACTTCTTACACTTTAAAACTTCGACCGTTCGCCACCTAAAAGTTACCGAAGTGCTGTTTTAGCCTATGGGGGACCTCCTAGAACCTGTATGGAGGCAATTGTGGGAGTTTGGGAGATCGAAGGTCGAAGTTAAAAAAACTTCTAATCTACTTCGAATCGTACGATTTGAAGTAGGCCCACTTCGACCCCAAAAAACTTCGACCACCATTCGGTTGGTCTTTTTGAATTCGAAGTTCGAAGTTTTTTTAACTTCAAACTTCGACCATTGAGAAATCTGCCCCTTAATTTCACCCCAGGAAAACTTCCTGTATGCCGTTTAGAGTAGGTAAATCCAAAGTATGTAGTTTAAATGAATGCAATATATAAAGATATTATACATGCAACGTACCGGATATTGCATGTAGAATGTCTCAATTAAATTGCTGTAATTTCATATGGCCCTCTATATGTAAGTGCTATGAAATATTGTGGTTATAGCAGTGCAGATATCTAAGAAAGAGCAGCTTAAGCATTATCAAAGAGGGACCAAAAATGCTAATGGATGATTTTATTAGATGGCTTCATGTTTTTGCTTATTTTTTACTTTGCTCCTCTATATGTGTCTTCCACTGTCAACCTGATTCTTCTCCCACCAAGATTTGTAAGTGGAACAGTAAATGGCATACAAGTGGGGACAGCATTTGCTCTCCATGTCATTGGCATGTATGCATTATGCCAACATCTTAGTGGTTAGAGTTTGTACCTGGGCTTATTGAATATTTAATTAAAAGCTTGATTACCTAACCCTCAACCACAACAAATTTGTGCGACAATTCGGATGTTGCAACTTTTCGAAAGTGTTGCCTGAAAAACTTGAATTTTTTACTAGTAGCCAATAAATGTTATTGCATTACCACAAAAAGAAACATTGGTTTAATTTTCTGAACTATAGCTGACATGGTACAGCACTCTATTACTAACACTAGTGACATAAACCCTACAATGCTTTCCATAATGGTCACAGGTGGAAAATTAGGAAAGTTAGGCTGGCTCATTCTACCTAATTCATTAATTCCAAAACAGTAACAGGATCACTGGCACATTTAGCATTGCATTATGAATACCAATATTAGGAAGCGGGTGAACCATCTTGAAACCATCCATTGTATCTGTCAGTACACTTGCCACTTCTCTGCACAGTTATACCTTGATATTTAGTTTTTTTTTCTTCTAACATGAATATAAACTAAGCTACTTTTTAATAACCTATTATGAATCATAGTAAAATGTAGCAGAGCAGAAATTCATAGAAAACAAATGTCACAGGTATAAAAGTGTTGAATGACCATTTAAGGCAGTACTCCTGTTTGCATGAGGTAAATAGTCAGCTCAGAAAAATGGTAGGGAGCAGCCGGAATGTTGTAGTTACTGACTTCTTTAGCAAGTCTTTATGTAAAATATATGCTGTAGTTGCCAAACTGTCTAGCAGATGCTGCCTAGTACAGTTAAAATGGAGGGGGTTCACTGCTTTTACATGCTGTGGTAACGATAGCAAATGTATTGTTTTTGTGGCATAACCCTTTGGTCGAAATTTGCATTATTTATTTTTTGGTCTGTTTAATAGAAATTTACAAATGTATCTGTGAATCTGTAACACAAAGATGAGGGAAAAAACACGTAAGTAAAAGCTGTGCTTTGCATTTCCTTCCTGCACTGTTGTCCAACAGATAAATACAGAACATGAATTCTCACAGCATGAACAAAAGTTACAAAGCAGGGTTCTGAAAATCAGAGTGTTATCTACAATATCAAAAATTCTACCAAACACTTTTCTGGGAACTTTGCAGATTACTCTGTCACCAAATAATAAAAACGGTTTGCTTCTAAGAGTGGAAGACTTTTGAAATTAAGACTACCCAACTGCAGATGCCTGATAAGATGAGAAAATTCACCACTACAAAGAGGATGTTGCTCTTTGACAGCAACATTTATCAGTGTTATTTTATGTATAATATGTCTACATGTATCATAATTCTCTCTCTCTCTCGACAAGGAATATGCTGGCTTCTAAGGTAACTCTGATCTAACATATTTGGAAATTTGAAAAGAAATTTAAAGCCTCAGAAGCATTTGTGACTGTAACTTTCATACCTTCATGGCAGATAACTTGTTAGATTCATTATTATCAACTATAATATGAGTTACCAGGAATCTGGAGTCAACCTCTTTTAGGTCACAAAAGTCAAATCGATTCACATGTAAAAAGTTTTGTTAATGTATTTATATAAAACTATATACGTGCATTCACCCATATAAACTGCTTACAGTTATTAATAATAATTGTTGCTTGAACTTTGCACATGGCTAATGGAATATTTGAACTCATTAATGTATGCAACCGCAGTCGCTCCAGCACTCTTCCCAAAGTGAGTTGCACTATAAACCCCTTTCATCGAAGGTACTTGTATCAAATGTGTTTCTTGCATATCTGTATAGTAGTGCTGGGTGCAGTCCTTCCTGCCTTACATTCTGAATGGAACACTACTGTGCCTATAGATGCAGGGGAACCCAGGTGTTACCACTATCTCCTGACCTGCGAGAGTAATAATGGATGTATGGCAGCCATTTGTTATGCTTATGGCCTAGTCAGTGTTTAAATGTAAGTCGTTGTTAAAGTATTAACTAATGAATGCTTCAAAGTTGTGTTCATGGAACTGTCCCTTTTAAATCTCCTTTTCTTCAGTTTCAGCTCTTTCACTTTCATCTTTTTCCATTTTTATGTTCATGGCAGAACAAATGTACTGTAAAATAATTTCAAGGGACAGTAACATTAGAATACTTGACCACAGAAATATTGTGGACATGCTACAATAACTTTATATTCTTTGCAAAATGTACTGTAGGAACGGTAGCAGAACACACCTAAAAATACTTGAATGATTAGAAGGTAGATTGACCATCTGCCTTATAATGGTTCATGTTCAGGAGATTTGGTGAAAGGTGTTCCAGTCTGTTGCTTGTAGAACAATTAAGTGGACTTTTAGTCATAGTCTTTAGCCTTCAATAATTTTAATTATGTGATATAGTCTCCAGTCGTTGTAGTACTGCAATTACATATGCACTCACCAGCATAATCAGAACAAGAACACAGATGAATTGTAAATTATATTCGGCACGATTAAGTTCTAAATAAGAAGACAGAACTAATAAAAGAAAAGAAAACTCAGATATATTGTTTCGGTCAAGCAGGAATACATTAAAGATTTACTGTCTGGAGAGTAATAGCATGTATTATTTATTACTCCATACAATACTGAATGCTTGATGTATACAGATTCAAGAAACTTTATTGAGGTTTTATTTGTGGTTGTCTAATTTCTGCAGAAATGTAATGTCATGTTTACGAGGGTTCATAAACAAACTAGGCTTTATTGAGTGATAGATTTACAGCGCCATTGATTAATTTATTACATATTTCTCCAAAAGCATTACTTTTTCCACCTTGTTCAATGCGTACATACCTATGAACCGATAATGGAATGATTATATTTTACATTATGCTTGGCTAAAGCACTGTACATGTTGGCACTTTATAACTAATAATAATAAAATATTTCCTCAGCAAGAACTGTGACTTTTTTTTTTTCTCAATCAAAATGTTTGCGTCAGACTGGTCTGGCAAGTTCATGAAACATCAAATGTTCACAGATCATGTTGCACCTGTTGTGCTCTATATTTATGGCATTACATTAATGGGGACCCGTCACCCAAAAAAAATATTCCAAATCCTATTTTTTCACATTAGTCAAGCAAAGTGAACTTTGATTACACTGTATAAATTATTTGAATCTTGTTTCCTTCAGTCTGGGAATTCATAATTAAAGCAAGCAGGCAGGAGCCATTTTGTGGACACTGTTAAGACAAGCCTTAAATCATCTCAGAATCTTGTTTGTGCACCAGAATGGGGGACCTGATGTCCACTCCCATGCCCTGGCTACAAAATTAAATGGTTAAGAGAACGGGGGAAATGTGGGGAGAGCAGTGACATCTAATAAGTGCTGAATGGAAAGTGAAAGTAATTGTCTGCCCCGCCTCTATGCCTAGGCATAGAGAAGGGGCAGACAATATTTCATTGACAGCTGAGATTTTTAAATGTGTTTACAACAGCTATGAACGCTTTACAAAAAAATTGAATTTGGATTTCATGTTTATTTTGAAAAAGACTTTTATTAAACAGTTTTTTATGTCTGGGTGACGGGTCCACTTTAAAGGAATAATTTGATAATATTTTTTTCCGAGATTTATAAAAGCCTGATGCAGCAAAAAGCTCAAATCTGAAAATCTGCCATCTCAGACCTGCCGAGGTTGTATATAAGTCAATGGCAGAGGTCCCTATCCTATTTTGAAGTTTCTGTGGTCTGCGCTGGAATTAGCTGAAAGAAAATCAAGTGCTTTGCAAAAAAAACTGGAGAAATCAGACCATTTGGGTTTTTGCTCAATTTTATCAAGTTTTTAACAGAACTGATTAAATTGAGCTTTTTTAATAATAAATAAGGTCAAATCATGAATTTTAGTTTGGTCTGACTTTTTTTATTTAAAAAATCTGAAAAATGTGGCTCCCTCAATTAATTGTGTATCTAATGGTCTGTTGACCTTAGCAATTATTTCTAATTAAGTCAATTCCTAGAGTTTTTGCTAAAAGTGAATGCTATAATATTGAAAAGGACTGCTTAAAATTAAATAAACTTAATGTAAATTACATATAGATTGGTATTTTGCAATCATTTGGAGTTGGTCTTAATCTTTTATTATTTTCGTTTTTTGTATATATATATATATATATATATATATATATATATATATATATATATATATATATATACTTCTCCCATTGGAAGCTAACTGTTTTAGCAAGGTCCTGAACTGAATTCCAGCAAGCAATGGTATAAGGGGTGGTGCCGATAACTATAACCATGCTACCACTCAGTGTCGGACTGGCCCACTGGGATACCAGGAAAACTCCCGGTGGGCCGGGTGTCATTGGGCCCTCATGCTGCTAAATTTTGGCCAATTTCATGGCCCTTCCCTATTTCCATGAGAACAAAGTGGCTAAATAGGTGAAATGATAGATTATAGTATGTAAAGAAAAGAGACTAGGAGAATAGAGGTTGAGTGAGGAGAGAATAATAGAAGAAAATAGTACTGAGGCTGGACCCCTGGTCTAAAAACTTTTGGTGGGCCTCTGGTCTAAGGTTTTTTGGTGGGCCCCTGGTGTCCAAGTCCGACAATGCTACCACTCAGCTCTTCCTGGGCCACCCTGCAATTCTCATGGGAAACATAAAGTAGTTCTAATTTACAAGGTCACAAATAACAAAAGGTTTTGTAACCTTTAGAAACACAGAAGGGTATCACTGTACAACTGGTGGACCTCTGTTTAAACAATTTGGACAACTTGTCTAAGCACTGGAATGGAAACACACTGGGAAAAAATATACAAAATATTTGTTTTGATGTACTACTACAGAATATAGGAGTTATATATGGCAGCTCAACCAATGTATCTTTATTTTTGTAGTTACTGCTACTTTAATCCAGTAACATGTTGTAATGTAAAGGAGGAACCAAACCATGCAGTATGGGACATTGTAACTATCAAGGCAACATTACAAAGCATCTATTCAATCATTCAGTCATCTTATTCAGAAGTAAGCTTCATTTAGTGTAAGCATCAGGCATTTTAAAAAACAACAGCACTCATGACATGGCAGATGTTTGGAAAACGACAATACATTGCCAAGTAGTCCCCAAGGCTTTTGATTTACTAGAATAGCAAAGATCTGTCCTCAGTGCACTTTAATGTACTGTATGCAATATTTTTTAAGAACAGAAAAATGCTGCACAATGACTTCAAACGACAGAATTACCCTTCTCTTTATGAAATTTTATTTCAAATACATTTACAGTAAGCTCAAATCACTTCAAGCACTGTTTTATTGTTTTGTCTATAGCATAGCTAGAATACATATGCTTTCTCTGCCTGCTGAAATAGAAATCAGAGAAGTAAAAGTTAGCTTTGGACAGTTATGATATGTAGATCCTGGCAAAAACTACAAACACAAATTTATAGTTACAAACCGACCTTTGTTTTATGTATAGTAAAAATTATTTACTTTTGTTAGCACCAGTCACATAATTGTACCATACTCCATTATAAGAGTACACATATCTCATCTCTATTGCAAGTTGCCACTTGTTCTACTTTTGTCTACAGATTCTCTACTTACTTCAACTGACTGATCCCTTCAGTCCTTGGCACTGCCTTCATCTCCACTTATCTTCAAAATGTGCCTCATATTTATTATCCTAGCTGTTTTCAGTGTCTACTGTTGCACAGCTAACCCAAACCCTCTTTATCTGTTGATATACTGAGATTTATAAAAAGAACACTTTTGGAACTGGAACAAAAAGCTGTTTAAATATTGCTTTATTTTATAACCCATATCAGGGATATTTTGACAGGGATATGTATGAATGTGTTTTTTTGTCATCTATTTATCTACATTATAATGTGCCATAAATTTCAGTTCATGAGATTTACAGTGCAGTCCACCCCAGTCAAAGATGAAAACCCTGATGCTACCATCAAAATGCATTAAAGATATACACAAACAGAAATGGAGCACTCATGGGACTTTAAATAAATATTTTTTTTTTTTTTAAAGTTCATTAGTCAAAGTTTGGGTTTTCCTAGGGAAAAATAAAGGTTTCCCAGTGGAAAAGAAACTTTTGTATTTATAAACATATTTATATAGAACAATAGAACTAATGAGAATCTAATGTTCCCTGACAAAGGTACAGTATGTGACCAAATATTGGACTACACAATAGAGTGCATTATTGTATATTGGAAGTCCTGTGAGTGCAGCATATTCTTGTAAAAAATTTTGCATTTTACATTCAGGTGTTTGACTAACTTATTGGATTGTTACTACACTACTGTCTATCTGGCTAGCTATCTGTCTAAAGAAAATTTCAGTGACTTGAGTATGAACAAAACAGCTCCAGCGACATACTGTGAAAGAAAAACCGAAGCTTCTTGTAAGTTGTTTTTCAGGGTACAACACTATTTGTTTTTACTATGAATGCTAAATGAAGGCATTTGTAGATTAAACATATCTGGTATTATACGTAAATATTAACAGTTATGTTTTTTTAACATCCGTGTTGTTTAGGGAAAAAACAAAATATAAAATGATATCTTATATAATTCTCATATAAGGATAACAGAAGGCAGATGCAAAGTGTATACATATGTATCAGAACATTGACAACACCCATTACATTGCTTACAGAAATGACAAATCTGCTATATTTAGAGAAAGCTTTCCATATTAACTTTCTGAAAACTGCTTGAAGGCTGCCAGCAAAAATGAATTATGAGTTAATCACATTCACCACATCACAAACTCACTTTGCATGAAATAGCTGACCTTGATAAAAAAAAAGAGAAACATTGCTAAAAGGGGGCCAGGAGTGTTAGGCATTGTAAATTGTCAATAATTTCACAATTTTATCAGCCTCTTAGTCTTGACATCATAAAAAAATATTAACATACTTGACTTCCTGTATTTTCAGTCCTAAGCAGGTATAATACAGTATTGTCAAATATTGTTAAAGAGACAGGGTGGTAAAAAGGTGCACACTGAAACCCCTTTACCATTATATTTACATTATGCAATTTTACAGACAGACAAAAGAAATACATAGTTCTAAATTACATTACTAATGACTTTATTTTAAGACGTGGTTTCAAGTGTATTGTTCATTTTTTTGTGAATTATATGCAATTATTTTTTACAAGAAAAAACTTGTGTGTTAAAATATTGAAATATTTTTAACACTTTTAAAAAGCCAAAATGAGGTTTATGATAGGTATCTTAAGATCCAGTGTACATAATATGTGATGGGAATTTAAATTTTTCTGCAGAAACTCAGCATACAGTTGGCTGAGGCCTAGGTATATTCTAATTTTAAATAAACGGTGGCCTAAAGTAGGCCCTTTTGCCAATAAAGGCTTTTTTAAGGAATATGACTGGATGTGTGGTGCTGTCTACCTGGGAATATTGGGCCTAAAGTAGGCGTACATATGTTCACTTGTATTCAATTAGTGAATAGATTAATTAAACTGAATCAAAGCAGTGATCTGAAGAAGCAGCTAAATATGATTTGGCAAATAACCCCCTAGTGTCCTCAAAGACTCAATGTGATTGGATAGTTGCAAAAGAAACACAATAATTCAATATTATTCCCCTTGTATAACTTGTATGTCTAGTATGTTTATTGCTGTCTAGAACTAAGCAGTCTAAATGAATAGAACCAGCAGTCTAAGTTAATACATTAGTGTATGTTTAGCCATTCTTCTCAGAGGAATATTTTTCACATATTTGGGAGCTTCACTTGACATTTAATCACTGAAATAAAGTTCCCCTATGAAATACTGCCCAAGCAAATGCTATGATCACCATTTTAAGATATATTCAAGGTCAGTGGAACAATTTAGAAAAAAATCTCCCCTAGGACTCTAGGGATATCCACTGAGAATTGAGGGAAAAATAAGAATAATTACGATATATTAAACTATATTTAGCAATACATTTACTGAATGTAGTGTGATTATGAAAACTTTTTTTATAGAAATAAATGGAGGGCACTCAAATCAGAACAAAAGGAACAGGTTAAATGAGGTGCAAACTAACCTAAATCCACCCCCTACGAATATTATTTCAAAACTGTAGGCTTGCACACTCAAAATAATTTATGCATACACACAGGCAAATGGTTAATTGGAACCAAAAGAATGGTTAAATGTGGGATGCGTGTAAACTGTAATTTTGTGGTATGGTCAGACAAGTTTTATCATCCCATTACGTGCAAGGGATTTGAGATAAAGAATTACATTAATTCATTGTCAATCAGATTTCATGATATATATTTTGAGATGCCCATGTGGTAAATTCTATGTGGGAGAGACAACTAGGACTTTAACCATTAGAATTGGTGAACACATGAGTGATGTTTGACTAGGTAAGAGCACGTCCCCCATAGAAAAACATTTCTTGCAGGAAAAACATTGAGCGAGCCAATTGCAATTTATGGATATCGAGCATGTGATGCCATTGACAAGAGGAAGTGACAGAGAATTGTTCTTAAAACAAAGAGAACTTAAATTGATTTATGATTGAAATACTGTCTCTCCTATGGATTGAATAAGGATAGGGAGTTATCACTTTTCTTCTGACCCTCCCATGATATGATTCTGGTGTTTTTATTTGTTATCTTATTTATTTGTATGTATTGATTGTTTTACAGACACAATTGCATTAAGTGGATTATAGGAGTGACATGGAGTTTTGGATATAAATAGTGATGGGCGAATTTATTCGCCAGGCGCGAATTTGCGCGTTTCGCCACCAGCGAATAAATTCGCAAACGCCCGCAAAAATTCACGGTAAAAATTCGGCGGCGTCAAAAAAAAATTTTTCCGAAAAAATGGACGCCGGCGCCGTTTCGCGAATTTTTCGCCGTTTCGCGAATTTCGCAAATTTTTCGGCGAAGCGAAACGGCGCAAATTCGCCCATCACTAGATATAAAGCAATTGGATTAATATGATGAATTTGCACTGCAAATGCACACGAATTATGCAAGATTATTTGAAGTCTTTTTATATTGCACAGTCACTTTATTTGATTAGTGGGCACTGACATTTCAAGAGATTTATAGAACACTACTGTCTTTTTCATATTTAAATTTTTAGCACTGTTAAGTTTTTTTTTTAGTTTCTGGGAATCATTTCAGCTATAACTATTAATGTTAAATTAATTTTTATGTATTTTGTTACAAAGCTGGTAAAACATTACGGGTTATTAAGTGCGTGTTTCCAAGGCAGTAATAGACTTAGTGAGACGTTTGCGTTACGAAGCTGGACGACTGGTCCACAGAAGTGACGTAACAAGTCAGGAAGTGGGTTATGTGCATGAAACTGTGGGACATTGGCATACAGCTATCCAGGGTATTTATGCTGCAGAAGAGTATAGATGCAACAGAATTCCCTTTAATAAAGGCTGTGTGCCGAAACGTTGGGGTAATTCTCAGTCTTAGGCAAGGGTGTCTGCTTCCTTATATTGCGGCTTTCCTGTTATAACCTGGTGGTATGTAATCTGACATTATTGTGAATGCATTATTTGTTTGATACATATCTATTGTACAGTAGTGATGGGCGAACCTGTGGCGTTTCGCAGAATAATTTGCCAATTTCCCGTGAAATTTGTGAAACACTGACACTGACACTGACAAATTTGTGAAATGGCACCGGCATCTGTTTTTTTACGCCAGTGCACATTCGCTGGCGAAAATGCACCAGCGTCCAAAGAACGGAAGCCGGCGTCCAAAAAACAGACGCCGGCGTCCATTTTTTTTGGACACCTGGAATTTTTGCGTTGGTTTCACGAATTTATTCGCCAATGGCGAATTGCGGGAATTTGCCGCAAATTCGCACCTGGTGAATAAATTCGCCCATCACTATTGTACAGATCACTTTGTTCAGGTGTATTTTAATATACTGCATTGCCTATTAAAGATTTTTCTATAATGCCACCTGTGTGTATGCATAAATTAGTTTGAGTGTGCAAACTTACAATTTTGAAATATGGAAATCTTTTTTTCTCAACAGTTGACAAATGAAAACTTTAATATTAATTTGAAGTGAAGTATGCAAATATGCATGCACTGGTACGATTTGCAGGTAAACAAACACTTGTCTGAATTAACAGTAACAACAACAAAATACAACTTCATTATCATTCGTGGTGACCTGCACGATAGAAAAAAATTGCAGGACATCATCGCCATCAAAAAAATTTGGGTCACCCATGATTATGCATGTGTCACTGGGCACCCTCAGCCCCCCTCCCCAGCACCCCCCGTAGTGACACCATCGCAAATATTTCTGATTTTCTATTTTTGTCCATTTGTAAATAACCCCGGCTGCTGGGTTTTAAAAAGTTTGGCTTCTAGCTCACTGGGCAGCATATGAGAGGAGAAGGGAACTCCTTAGGTAAATACATTTGTGTTAGTTATACCAGGATCAGAATAGCTGACATGGATGTTAGAGAGAGAAAACCTTGTGTTTAGTTAGCCTCCGGACAGGACTAGGATTTTATTTTGCGCAAGTCTTAAAGGGCAGCCTGTTTTTGGTAAACAAATTATAATTAAAGGCAAGGCTGCACCTTCTGTTGCAAGACCAGCTGTCTGGTTCCTTCACTGCCAATATATATATATATATATATATATATATATATATATATATATATATATATATATATATGTGTGTGTAGCGCTATAGTAAACTGACTTGCGTGAGGGCAGTTTTAGCTACTTTCCTTTGTGGGCTGATACGACAGATGAGCTCTCTTTCTCAGGGGTAAGCCCTCGCAACGCGGTGGAGGCAGGGTGTAGTGTAACTGTAACTGTGTGCGATAGCACAATGATGGGCGCCAGTAGTTCTTTAACGGTTGAACATAGAACTGTATTTATTGAACAATAGCACATAGATCATTCAGCACATTGATCCATAATGGAGCATAGAACATACACAGCAGCATAAAGGAAGCATATACTCACAGCACGTATAGGCTGAATCCCCACAGGCTAGGGAATATACAGCAGAGAGTAAGTTGACAGCACGTGATGGGTATTGCCCAGTTTTCAGGATATCTACCAGTGGCAGACTAGGGGAACTCCTACCATCCCTATCTCAACACTTGGTTCCTTACTCCGGGTCAGTAATACCCTGGGATCTTAATCCCTCTAATCTCCTCAGCGGAGCCTTGAGCTGCTAAACTAAATAACCTCTCTATCACTCCTAGAGCGATCTATAATTGAATATAGCTGTCTAATTACTAGGGCCAAGGCGCCTAGGGTCAACACTACCCATTCCCTTCCAGCCTGCTTGGTTGGGCTAAAGCAATGGACCCAGACCTCATGGTTCCTAAACCTTTTATACTCTGGCACAGTTTACTATAGCTCTACAATAGTATGAAGAGAAAAGAGACTAGGAGAATAAAGAGGTTGAGTAAGGAGAGGAGGTATAGTAGTTTGGATAGTGGGCCCTCAGACTAAGGTTTTCTGGTGGGCCCCTGGCATCCCAGTCAGACACTGGCCTCAGTGCAGGTTACCATCACTATAAAAAAAATTTTACGTTTCACCAAAAAAAAAAAAACTGCATTCACAGGACTTCAAGACACAAACAGATTTCGTTGCTCAACATTTTGACAAATCACAGTAATTACAAGAGTGCTTTTTGGCTGAGATCACAAATGTTAAAATATCTTTTCCTTGGTGTGTTGCACCTACATGCACATCTGACTTGTGACTAACAAATCACATACTAATGTTGTAATTGATGCAGCAACCACTGGTGTCCCGAAATGATGCGATTTGCACTACAAAAAAGCTTTGTACCTCTCACTTGCAAACTGGTAAACCATGCATAAGGTGAGGTCACTTTATATATGATGCATTCTGAATAAAAGCTTGATACTTTTTTGCACATTTCTCGTTGCACTCGTGTTTGTAAGTTAGCCTTATAGTTGTTTACTGTCCCTAGATTGCTGTATAAAACTCCTAATTTGCAGTCAGAGAGTGGCATTAATATACAAATATTTACATATGTCTATCAATCATCTATCTAATCTGTCTGTCTACACACACACACAAATCCATTTATTTTTTATACATATGTGAATCACTTACAATGCTAACACTGAAAATTAATTTGCCCAATGCACTGCCAAATTCATTTTCCAAGTTGTTGTTCTGATGCCTGCCAACCTTTTCAAAGCTTATATTTTCATAAAATAATGGGCATGGGGATGCTAACAATCTGCAGTATATGATGGTATTAAATAGTGGAAAACAAGATTAGAGAAAATGACTTGATAAACCAGTCGATTAACTCTAAGAATCTGTTGTACTAGATGCTGGAATGCTAATTCTGCAAATATCGTTTCAATTTTGATTTCATCACACTGACTGCACCGTCTGCAGGCAATTGTCAACTTGCAGAGCAGCCTGAAAGAATAAGACATTTATTAGGTTGGATTGAGAAATCATTTAGAAATGAAATGACTGGATATTAAAATGTTATGGGGTGTTTTGCTGTTACATTAAAGCAGAGGAACATGCCATAATGTCTCTCTCTAGCAATGTTATGGACTAGACCAATATAGTTAGTCTCTGTATCAGGGTTAGGCGTGCTAATTGGATGTCCGAATTATTTTGATATGTGTCAATTTTTATGCCTATGCCAACTTTGACTCTCAAATTTTTTTTTGATGTGGCAGATATTTAACTGTGCAACTATTGCAAAGTTTCTCGAGTTATTAAGCTTGCAGCGAAACGCAGACATTCGCCGCACATTTGTGTCTGCCAAATGTATTCGCCCCTCACTAATGCTTACTGTCAGTGCATGTGTGTGTATGTTACAGACTGGCACCTTTTAACTTTCAGTCAATAATCAGTAAGAGTCCAAGAGAAAAGCCCTTATGAATAGGGATGGGCGAATTTATTCGGCAGGTGCAAATTCACGGCTAATTTGCGCAATTCGCCACCGGAAAATAAATTCGCGAAATGCCCGTGAAAATTCACTGCCAAAAATCTGCCAATTTCAAATTCGCTGGCGCATTTTCGGCAAAAAAAATTTCTGGCGCTGTTTCGCAAATTTTTCACCGTATTGCGAATTTCGTGCGAAGCGAAACGGCACAAATTCACCCATCACTACAAAGATTTTTGTACATACACATTTTGATTTTTAGTTTGATACAGACTTTTGGTAAATGAAAACCCATCTCTTAAATGTAAATGTAATATTCTTATGTGAAATGAAATACCCATTCCTTGAATATTTGCATGGATTTGAAGATATTAACCATCCCTACTGTAGGAAGTGTAATCTTAGCCCTGTTTTGGGATGTGTTCTCATGGGCCTAGGAGTAGTGATTGTAGTTCTGTATGGAGGGGGTGGATGCTGCTAAAGAGACAAAGACAGGAAGATTCAATATGGACTTGAGATGGAATGAGAAATCAAGACTGAATAAGAGTTGACCCTAAAGTAACCAAAGCTTTAGTGAAGTCTAGCATAAGGAACCCCTTGATTGAGGTAAAGATACAAGCATGTAACACTGGTTATAGAAAATTCAGGAGAATAGTGTAGGGAACTCCCTAGGTTACATTGGAAGTGTATGTGTGTGTGTGTGTGTGTATATATATATATATATATATATATATATATATATATATATATATATATATATATATATATATATATATATATATATATATATATATATATATATATATATATATATAAATATATATATATATATAAATATATATATATATATATATATAAATATATATAATATATATATATATATATATATATATATATATAACCAAAGGAATGGTGCACTCCGTAGACAAAATTAATACCTGGGTGCCAGCATGGGAAATAAGCAGTGAAAAAGGATTGTGGCACTCACATGGGGTAATGTAATTAAAGGCACTAAGTTTGCCCAGGGGCAGTAACCTATAGCAACCAATCAGCAGGTAGAATTTCCTGGTCACATGTTTAAAAGCAAACATCTTATTGGTTGCTAATGGTTACTGCTCCTGGGCAAACTTAGTGCATTGTATTACATGTGGGGGACAGGGTTTTAGTGAAAAAACAAAAAATGTTTTATTATTAATAAATAATAATAATTGTTTTTTCACTAAAACCCTGTGAGTGCCGTAATCCTTTTTCACTATATATATATATATATATATATATATATATATATATATATATATATATATATATATATATATATATATATATATATATATATATATATATACAGTATATATATATATATATATATCCAGTTCCAAAGGTGCACTCTGTAGACCAAGGCAATACCTGGGTGCTCAGCAATGAAGGAAGATAGAGTTTTGCTAAATAGCGGCACTCACAGGGTTTCTTAGTGCAAATAAAAGATTTTTATTGAACTCGACGTTTCGAGCCCACACAGGGCTCTTCGTCAGGTGAAAACAAATGAACAAACAGAGTCCCCACAAACCCATACATTTTAAACCCTCATTTGGCGCCAAACATAGGTTGCCATGGCGACCCAAACGCTCACCAGTGCTCAGTACTCGTAGTACAAAATATGTGTGTAATAAAAACAACAGAACCCATAGGCATATCTAGGCTAAGGCAGCCCTAGTGCTTTAGTGCGCCAAAGAATCGGTAAAGAGAAGGAAGAATGAGGAAGAATGGCTCATCGTGTCAAATTCAATCCACCAATTCAGACCATAATGAACCGGCCAATCAGAGGAGCGGGTCGGGTCTGCCTGCCCAATCCGTATGCGGTATAGAGGTGGGAGTGGCCGGTAGCGGCACTGGACTTCAGTACATGGTCTCCTACGCCAATGAATCCTAGCAACGGTAGGGCACAGCGGCGAGTGTGTGCGCCGCAATCCAAGCGCCAGAGGGAATTGTACTTACGGGCAGCAGTCTCCTGTGCATATTCAATAGTTGCAAAAGCGCCCTGATTAACGCCATAGGCCAGCCATGTTAACTCACCTCAAATAGGGGATTATAAGCGTCATGCCCACGTACATTTCTTAGAGCGATAAACAGAGACAGTCATGTACTTCCGTCCAACCCCACGTATGACCGTCAACCGGGTACTCCAAGCCTGTCATGCCCGGCTGCCGGGGCTCTGTATGGGTTTGTGGGGACTCTGTTTGTTCATTTGTTTTCTCCTGACGAAGAGCCCTGTATGGGCTCGAAACGTCGAGTTCAATAAAAATCTTTTATTTGCACTAAGAAACCCTGTGAGTGCCGCTATTTTGCAAAACTATATATATATATATATATATACACACACACAATGGACCATGACACACATTTATATCTTCATATGTCAATAGAAGGTGCACTTGCAATTTTTCATTTTGACCACTTAAAATTCACAGGTCTAGGATAATCAGATTTTTAACTGCCTTTTACATTTTTGCAGGGAAATTCATGACTTTCCTAGAAACTGATCCGCTTTAATTTTTTTCTTCTAAGTTACCTTAGTTTCATTGCTCACTCTTAGTCAGCTCTGCAAACTTCTTCATTAATATGCCATGTATGAATGCCAGCATCTGCTACTGTACCTTTCTCCCCTTTCCCTACAAATTGTCCTTTTCATGTTGCACTAGACTAGACTTCCTCTCCAGCATCTTTATTATCCTGCAAAGTTCCAAGATTTCAAAACAAGCCAGCTATAACTATATAATTGCTCCATTATGGAAATGTGCTAATCGTCTGTTTACATGTAACAAATAATCAGATGTTTGCTTTCCACCAGTAGACTAGTACATGCTACCAGCTGATTGGTTGATAAAACTCTTTTATTTCTACTTTAAAACAATTACAGAGCTTTATGGACATTTAAGGCATTTTTGAAACAATTCTGCTAGCTAAACTGCAACGTAAGGAGGTCAATGCTAATTATCAAAAAGTGTTACTCATATCAGAGAATACAAATGCAATTAGAAAAGCCAAAGGCTTACTTAAAAGCATCTGAAAAATGTTCCTCAGTAGGCTCTGAAAATAAAAGCTTTCTAATAATGTTCAGTAGCTTCAGGCAAACATTGGCAATTTGGAAACTCAGAAAAATGCCAGAGGGGCCAGTGACTATTCACCTGCCTTTATAAAAAAAGATTCTATAAAATTACAGATGGAACATTGGGTTATAAGATGAATACATCAGAGCTAATATTCAGTCTCAAGCTGTTGCTGTTTAAAAGAAATTCACTTTAAAGGGATTCTGTCACAGGAAAACATGTTTTTACAAAACGCATCAGTTAATAGTGCTGCTCCAGCGGAAATATGCAATTTTTCAAAAGAGCAAACAGATTTTTGTTATATTTTATTTTGATATCTGACATGGGGCTAGACATATTGTCTATTTCCCAGGTGCTCCCAGTCATGTGAATTGTGCTCTGCTAAACTTAAATCGCTCTTTACTGCACTGCAAGTTAGAGTGATATTATAACAATGGGAAGGTAACCAGATAACAGCTCCCTGACACAAGGTAACAGCACTGTGGTCCATATGAGAATATCACTTAATATGATATTCCCATGACGCCCATAGACTTGTATGGCGCCATGCATCAAAAAAAAAGACGCGCGACAAAATAATTTCGCTGCGCGACAAAAAATTTTTTTTTGCGAAACGAAATGGGTCAAATTCGCCCATCCCTAGTAAAAATCCATGTCACACTGCAATTCCTTCAGTTACATTGAATTGGAGAAACAATAGCCTGTCTGAAGTAGTTCCATCCTAGGAAGCCCAGTCACGAGTGGTCAGAAGCTGCAATTCTGTTGTTGCAACAATGGCATTTACCATTGTGAAAAGCCAGATAAACTGAGCAATGACACTATGCAGCAACAGAAAGGAAGAACTGGAGGGTCCACTTTGTAAATAAAAATAAAATCTGCTGTATAAATAAAAATTATTTATTTATATGTAAGAGATAAAAGTAATCCTCAAAGTTGTATATCAATAAATCACTGCCTTGTGCAACTCTTCTTATGTTCTTTATTATCGACCTACCCTTAGACAATAGGGCTCTCTTTATAGTGGGACTTCTATGCTGACCTTACTAATCATTGTAAATCTGAGAGAGGAGATCAAGATTACGATGATTTTAGGAGTCCATTTTTGACCCTCTTTGCATTTGATTAGTTTTGCATCCCCTAAATACAACCTTTCCATAGATATAATTTCTCAATGTTCAGCAGAAAAAATTATCTGCAAGTTGTCCATTTTTTATTGTGGTTTATGGTTTATTTTGTTACCAGAATTAAAAGCAAAATGTAACAATTTAAGGGGCAGATTTATTAACGGTCAAACTGAAAATTTACGTTCGAAATTTAAATTTTTTTTATGGTCAAAACTCTCACATTTGAATTATGAATAATCCAAACTCGATTCAAATTTTAATTCAAATTTTGATATTTATCAAACCTTGCCCATTAAAAGTTTGAATATGACTATTCACCACCTAGAACCTGCCTAGTTAATGTTTAACTCAATGGGAGAGGTCCAGTGACCAATTTGAAGATGTTACTAGCCTTCCTGACATTCAAGTTTTTTTCAGAGAAAAAGTCTAATTCGACTTTAGTCGAATTAGATTTGAGTTTTTGGGTCAGTAATATTCCTTCGAGTTTTAGATATTCAATTTTTTTAACAAATGACACCCCAATCAAATTTCGAGTATATTTGAATTTATTAAAAAAATGTAATTAAATTAAAATGTAAAAAAATTCACATGAATTCGAAATATGACCTTTGATAAATGTGCCTCCCCATGTATATATTAAATTTAGAGACCTGCAAGTAAACCAGAAATTATAATGGAACAACTTGACATACATCTCGATGACAGGTTCACTCTATGAGTAATAAATGCATTGAATGGTGTATTCCAGATTAATTACTGCCACAAGGATGAGGCAACGTCATGTTTATACCCAGGAGTCCTCATAAACCATTAGTGTTTATAACTTGTATGCTACAACAAATTGGATGATGTTTGATCTATACTAGATAACAACGATTTTTTAAAGGATCACTTTGCAGTGCTTTTGGGGAATGTTACAGTATATGGAATGATGTAGCAATACACACAGCACAACATTGATATATCTGACCTAACAACAAAAAGAGTCTTTCAGAATAAAAGATGTCAGCATATAATACAAGCTTGTAAAATTCACTGACAGAATCTGTTGGGTATAGTTTTGTATTACCCTGCCAAGTAAAACACAAACATGGCATTCACAAGAAGGTAAGATATACATAACAGGTTTTCATGAATTAACACTATAGGTTTTTTTTTTACTACAGACAGAAGCACCATGTTATTGACCACAATGGACCTACAGTAAGTTTGCTACAATTGTGCTTATCACTATCAGGATTTAAATGGTGCTACATTTGTGCCTGACAGTGAATGGCACACAAGTATGTAAATGGAGGTATGTGAGAGGTCCTTAGAATCTTGCTGTGAGGACTGGGGGTCTAGTGGGGGTGCGATTGGACGCCCGTCGCACCCACAGTGGAGACACCCACCGCGTCCTTTTCCCTGCAAGCCAATGTGCATTCTAAAACAGTGGCTAAAACCACTCGCTTACATGTTTGAGTGGCGGTGCCGATGACACCATCATGCTATGGTGCGAGATTCAAATATTTAAAGGTGCAGGTGACTTTTTGTTCATTGCCCAATGTTAGGTCTATTTCATAGTTCCTGGGTGTGTTTCCTCTGTATTTCTGATCTGTTACTACCCCTGCCTGCCCCTGATTACACCTAGTTTGCTGCATGTCCTCATCATTGCCTTGTTTTCGATTACTCGCTTGGATCCTGTTGTGTACCGCGATTTTTGTGTGGTTGACCTGGCTTGTTACCCCAGCCATTCCTACGTCTCCTGTATCTGTACTGCATTTTCTGATTATTACCGACCCGGCCTGGCTTCTGGCTTTCGACTACGCTTCTTGTTTCCTGTTCTACAAACTCATGGTAGGTTCCCTTGCTTGCTCAGAACTCTCTCCTTGGGTCTCTTATGTTAAGACCTGGTGGTATCTGAGCTGTTATAAGCGGAAGGGTAAGATGTGACCAGGTCCTTGGAGTCTGTTCTGAGTTTGGGATAACCTGCATTACACTTGCACTACACCGTGGTAGTTTTAGTGCCTCTTTAAACAATTCACTGTGTGGAATGGAACTGCCAAACATTTAGGGGCTGATTTATTAAGTCTCAACTTCGGGTTGGGCTTTTTGACACCAAAAAAGTCACAGGAAAAAAACAAACTTTTTTGGGATTTATTATGTGACAAAACTGTGACAATTCTGAATATGAAAATACTCTGTAGGCTTGAGCGAATTTGACCCGTTTCGCCAAAAATTTACCACCAGGGAAATGTCCCAGATGGGAAATGTCCCAGATGGTCATTAAAAATTTGAGCACAGGAAATTTTTTTTTGACGCAGAACATCATACAAGTCTATGGGCGTCATTTCCACGTCGAAACAAGGCAAAAAAAATTGCCCATCCCTATACTTGAGCTAAAAATATGTAAAAGCCAATGGCAGATGTCCCTTTTACAACTGGAAGATCTTTCTTTGATTCATGGTTTTAGAGGTTTTGTGGTGTTTTTGACGCTGGCTTTTGTGCAACAATATGAAAAAGTCATAGTTATTGTGCGACAAGTCAAGAAAATTTTATTTTTTATGACTTTACTCATTTTTGCTTTTTCAGTTCAGATGTTTAAATCAATTTCATGAGAGAGAGTTAGTTTAGTTGTGGTTTCAAAAACCACTAACAAGTGCTTTCTAAATATATATTCCACCTCTGTACTATTTTCTAATCATATAAACCAATTTGACATTAAACACCTGTGCTTTTCTTTGCTGAATATAAATTTAAAAATGTGTTTTAAAATTACTTTAAAATATTGAATTTGAGATTGACTTTCTTGCTTGCCAGGATTATGGGTATTGTAGTTTTTTTTGTGGTAGCAACTTTTCTGCTAAAAGTCAGGAACCACAGTTTGATTCTACAGATTGCACCGATGAGCTCAATTGGTATTATTTAAATAACCCCCTTTAAACCAAATTATTTAATTTAACTTAACATAATGATTAAAGAGAAGGCTAGAAAAATAAACACCTATAAGATAATATCCAACTAATGCTGAAAACATAGAGATGTTACACGCATCAGGATATGAAGCAAAATATCTAATGAGATACAGAAATTGATTTCATTTATATACTTTGGGCTGCCATCAATTTCCTGCTCACCTCCCCTGCCAGCCCCAATGACTGAATATGACATGAGCTAAAAGCTAGCTTCATTAGGTAGGGTCATGTTAGGCAACCGGAGCACTTATAACCTTGCTTTTATTGATATTTACTTGTCTAAATCTATTAAACCCTTAATTGGTATACACTCTATATTTGTATTGCATACAAGGATACATCTATAAACATTAACCTCTTATTGAAAATAATAGAAAGTGAAAAAAATAAATAGGCACACAGAACCAAATAGCAAAGACTTTAATACAATGATTTTTCTTTTATTGGGAGTGTTTTATTAGGATTTTTTTTAGGGAATTTATGGATTAATGAATGAATGCTAGATTAACACATTTTTTCTTTGCAATATTTTGCAGTGGTTTAAATAAGAGACTGGAATATGGATATGAGAAGGACAAACTGGGTAGATAAATAATAAAAAGTAACAAAAACAATAACATCAAAGCTATTAAAGAAAAGAAGGCCCAGGAATGGGAGTTTTGTTACATACTAAAAGTTAACTGAATGGTGAACCACTCCATTAAATGATATGTTTAAATCGATACTAAAACAAACATATCTGCATTAATGCTTATTTACAATACAAAATTGCCCGTTTTTTGTTGTACAGGATAATCTCAATGTTTACTCCTACATCTTTCATTTTATATTTAATGGGAGCTTAAATAATTGTTGTTTGATAAACCATAGGAAAAATGTATTTTGGGCAGCTTACTGAAGTGGAACAACAAATTTATCTCTCTCTCTGGATTGTGACTGGATGGCCCTTATCATGTGGTCATCCATAGGTTCTCAGAAATGCAGTTTCTGACTTTCCTGTGTCTCACATTGCTGTTCTCTTACAAACTGGTTCTAATGAATTCAACTTCCTTTATATTTTAGCTCTCCTAATAGTCCAAGGGACAGATTTATCAAGGGTTGAATTGAAAATTCAAATTTGACTAGGGAGTTATTCAAATTCGATTTGAGTTTTTTTTAAAAAAAAAATGTAATTACATATTTTAGATTTATCATACTCTTGCCCTTTAAGAATCAAATAGACTATTCACAACTTAAACCCTTCCAAATTGTTGTTAAAGTCAATGGGAGAGGTCCAGGGATCAATTTGGAGTTGTTTGCAGCCTTCCTGACATTTGAGTTTTTTTCTGAGAAAAAACTTGAATTGAGTTTTTTAAATTCAAATCCAATTTTATTCAAATTCGATGTGAGTTTTCAGGTCTATTTAATTCATCTGAGTTTTAAAAAAATTATTTATGAGAGTTTAGGGGAGTTTTTAAAAAATTGGAAATTTAACCTTTGATAAATGTGCCTTCAAATGTTTTTTCAGTTAGCTTTTTCTGCTGTCAAAGAAACAGCATATCTATGGGTATAACTGCTTCCAAGCTCATATATGGCTTCCGTTCCCCTGAAACAGTGATAACATTCCATGTTTTTTATATTGACAACTTGTTTTTTCACCTGACTACTGACCTGTGTGTGTCACAATATCAAATTCCTTTTATTTAAATGAAAGAGAGCTGTTGAATGCCAATAGATGCATTTACCAAGCCACTGTACTTACAGAACACTGCATACTTCAAAAAAGCAGATACAGCCACACAGACTGATTTGCCATTTTTTGCCACTGATTCAAAATTTTGTTTCTAATTGAAATATCAATTAAATATAATATTTTTCATATTAATTAAGATTTTTTTTGTATATCTAATTTACCCTATCTTCCATGTGGAGTGTATGAAATAAATGCAAATTTATTTTCTGCACTTGTTACAGTAAATATGGGCCGTAATATTAAATTTTCTTAATATAGCACTAACATTTTACATACTAATATTTAAATCTTCAAAGCCCATAGTCCAGTTGAACTTGATCTTATTTAACTACCAAAGGTACACAAACAAATATAAGTATACATTTCACAGACCAGGTAACCCACCAGTATGTTTTTTGAATTGTAGGAGAACTGTAGGAGTAGGAAACCAAGCAGAGCCACCAGTACAAACCATGTATGTAGTGCCTTATTGAACCCTAAACCCTATAATCATGATAGAGCAATTCAAAATACTGTGTTGCCATAACTAATGAATACTAAAAGCCAAGGTTTAACATATGTAAACAAAACCAACATGACTGTGTCAGGTCCGGAATGTGTGTTGCCTGAATTTGTAATCATCACCCATTTCCCTTTAAACAAAAGTCCTTTGAATGTAAAACTTCGCTCTGACACATGCCAAACTGAAATATGTTACTCTTCTGTACTTCGAAATCTATGAAATCATTGTCTCTCCTTTGACATGCAAAATAAAGATTTGCAGCTTATTATGCAGAATAATGCTCAGTAATTAGTTTTAATAATGTCAGTGAAATTGAATTAAGCAAACTAGTAAAAAAATCATGTTTATAAAACTGCAAAGCCACCAGAATACATAATTTTATCTTTTTATATCTTTTTTATCTGTCTTGTCACATCTTGAAACCATTCTGAAAAAATATATATTTTAATGGGAAATAAAACTGAATGGCTTATGCTTTAACATATTTGCTGTTATTTATAGTTAATTATATTTTTGCATACTTCAAAAATCTACTGTTATAGAAGTTTATTTATCAAAATGTATTTTCAAAATTCTAATACCAAACTTGAATGTGTTCTTATGTATGAAAATAAATGAATAAAAGCAATAAAGAAACCTTGAATACTGTGAATATGTATTCTATTCATTAGTTTCAGGACCTCCCTGACCGATATCTGGCCAAAAATTGTCCAAACATCAATCGGACATATTTGATTTTCCGCTGCATCAGTTCCTTGATGGTGACCGATCCAAATGAGCCGATCTAATAATGCATGGCTGCCTTAACTCTCATAAAAATTAGAAATAAGTTTTTTTTTGGCTGAAACAAAAATATTTTGTCAACAAGGAAATTCGAACATGAATAGAATTTCAGAGCATCAGAAATTGTTTCATTCAGATCAAGGTAAACATTCATTCCAGTCAATACTGGCAGTGCCAGTCATAAAAACACAAAGCTAGAAAAAAAAAATTAACAGCTGTATTGCATTGCAAGCACTTTGCAGAGGCTTCAAATGTTTTTTTTTTTTTTTGCCTTCCTCTGGATCAACTAGCAGTTAAGACAGGTTTTATATATGTGTGTCTTTTTTCAACCTAACTTACTATGTTACAATGCTTTTATGTAATCAAATTCAGGTGTCAAAAAATAAGAATAGGTGCAAAAACATATGCAGATCATTTTACATGCCATGAATTGCATTGAATCTCCCTTCCATAACAGCAAATTAATGAAATATCAGCTATCTGAATTAAATAAAGGAACATTTCAATATAAAGCACTCCAATAATGTTAATGAGGCAATTCTTGAGAAACATATTCCAAAATGATGAAGTGATGGCTTTAAGCCAACACACAAAGAAATGTGATTTTAGATGCATTATGATAAAACATTCCTAAAGAGCATCTATGCTTACAGCAGATTTTGGCAGCATCAGAACTAAATAACTCTTAAAATCATCATTGCAAAAGGATTTATCAAATAAACAATGTGGTGAATCCTCAAAAATGTGGAAATTAATTGAAACCGATTGGACATTAGTGATATTTTTAATATGAAAATGTTTCCTTGAAAACAGAGCATACAGTATGAAGGGAAAATGTAAATTGGGCAAAGTGTATTAAAATATTGCTTATGCAGGGCAATGTAAGCTGCAGCTGCAGCACAATCCTATTTACATTCATGATGGGTAGAGACTCAGATATGTTCACTTGACATGAAGAATAGAAAAACTTCTTATCTGCAATCCCAATGCAGCCATATGCAAACACAATTACTGAACTGTTCGATTTTGGTAGACAAACTATTTTAAATGAAACACAATTACCCTGTTTCTTTTTTTTCTTTTTTTTAAGCTGATTGCAAAGTATGTTCTCCTCACTCAAAAAGCTATTTTGAGAAATACATGTATCTAGTATTTCTGATTGATTAACTTAACCATAAGCATAGAATTTCTGCTTATAACACTGAACACAATCTGTAGCCATTTCAAGATTCATCTGGAACATCTTCAGTGGAAAACAATGTATTGAAATGTTTACATGACAGTGCACCAAGACTAGGTTATCATACCCTTCACATTTACAGTATATTGGAAGACCAGAGCCAAACTTCTTCCATCTAAGTGTGCAAATTAAGAAACCCTAATCAAGAAATTTGGCAAGGTAGCTCTTTATGTCCCACCATGTCACTCCTTTAAACAGTGTATTAAGAATTTTTGAATAGAAATAAATGTTGTGACGTGTTGTGTGACGTGATTGTGTGCTTGGTGCATCTGAAAATCTATCTTTTATAGTTCATAATTACTTGAGAAAGCATTACAATGACATGATATTTATCAAAATCCGAATTTATCTAATTTCTTTCTGAGATATTCTCCGACCAAATCCGCACAGGTTATTTCCCTTTATTTATCAATACATTTTCCTGAAAAAAACTTTAAAAAGGGTGAAAATCGTACAAAAAATTGAATGGTACAAAACCACAAAATCTTCAGATTTTTGCACGAAACCCAGCGCAGATCAGGATATCTTTAGGACTTCTCCAATTGACTTACATACAACCTCGGCAGGTCCGAGATCCTGGATTTTTGGATTCAGACTTTTTCCATCCTCGGGGTGTAATAAATCACAAAAAATTTGAGTTCTCTTTTTAATAAAAAATTTGGATTTTATAGTAAAAAAGTTTTTGTGCATTCGAACTTTAATAAATAACCCCCATAGCATGATGTAGAAAATTTGTTTTTATCCCTCATTGTTATTATTATTTATCTTTATTTATAAATGGAAGCAAAATACAAAAACAGGCACCAAACTTCATTTAGCCACCATGGAAGTAGCAGTTGAGATCTTATAGGCATAACTCCTTTTAAGGTTTGGAGCTCAAACTGTTTTGCCTCAATACTGTGTATGTGTGTGTGCTGCTGACTGTTCTTAGGAATTGGTATAAAATTCTTCAAGAATTTTATATTTGTCACATTCCAGGAGAGATCTGTTCATTGCAGTCAGTAAGGATCTATATACATTCATAAAAAAGAGATAAGGACCGCACAGCTCACCGTTCCCCCCTCGCAATTCAGGTGCTCAGTCCAGCAGTGTCCCCACTGTAGATTCCACGAAAGCTCAAAGAAGAGACGGCACTTCTGAAAATTGGGTTTTATTCGTGTTCCTGCAAAAAACCTTACGCGTTTCGGGAGTTATCTCTTAGTCATAGGTCAAGAGTTCACTTGTTACAACTGAATTATTTATACACAAGGTAATGACGCCCTCTAGTGGGCTATCCATAAAATTCCAACTTTATTTAGATCCTTTAAAATCTGAAACGAAGTGAAACATAAAAGCATATTAAAAAGGGGGAATTTCCTGAATACAGTGTTCATTAGGCAATTAAAAACCAAACAAACTATCGAGACGGCTTCTGTAGTTAAAGTCGTTCGGGTATCCTGCCTCTCTGGTGAAAATCACTAGCCACTAGAGGGCTAGTCCTGATACATTAGATTTAAAATCAGGCCCGACTGAAACCACTTGACATGTCTTACAGACGTTCGCCCCGCATTTGTAAGTACCCTTTACTTTTAACCAGTTCCCTGCCTCTTTGGAAGGAACTGATGAAACTAAGCTCGGTGCCAACATGTTCCCCAGAGTTGGGGCTTTTTTTGGGACACATTTCACCTCAGTTTGGGCCAAGATTTCAGTCGGGCCTGATTTTAAATCTAATGTATCAGGACAGACTTTCAAGAACACTGGTTTCTATAATTGTAATACGAGGAACGTGATATATTTACTGGAATGCAGCTATTGCAACAAACAGTATGTGGGCCGTACATCCCGCATGCTGAAAGAAAGGGTAAGAGAACATATCAGAAGTATTAATAATGGAGAGGAGAACACTCCGGTTGGTAGACATTTTAAGATATGTTCACCTAATGGTCTAAAAGACCTAAAAGTGAAAGTTATTGAAAAAGTATGGGTCCCCATCAGAGGCGGAGACATCATTCACAAATTAAACCTCAGAGAGGCGTTCTGGATCCTTAAATTGGATACAAGGATCCCGAATGGTCTAAATTATAGACATGATATCAGTTATCTATTCTAACAAGTTTGTTATAATGGCCCCTATTGAAAATTTTCTGATAAGCCGCAATTGAATATATCTGTTAAGTCGCATCTAAATAGTAAGGACTCTAGCCCTCTAGTGGCTAGTGATTTTCACCAGAGAGGCAGGATACCCGAACGACTTTAACTACAGAAGCCGTCTCGATAGTTTGTTTGGTTTTTAATTGCCTAATGAACACTGTTTTCAGGAAATTCCCCCTTTTTAATATGCTTTTATGTTTCACTTCGTTTCAGATTTTAAAGGATCTAAATAAAGTTGGAATTTTATGGATAGCCCACTAGAGGGCGTCATTACCTTGTGTATAAATAATTCAGTTGTAACAAGTGAACTCTTGACCTATGACTAAGGGATAGCTCCCGAAACGCGTAAGGTTTTTTGCAGGAACACGAATAAAACCCAATTTTCAGAAGTGCCGTCTCTTCTATATACATTCACCACTGTGTGCATGACATGCGCTGTTTTTTTCTGGTCGGAGTTTAAAGGGTAAAACACAATTTTTTCATTGAAATTTTTTCGAAATGTATTAAAGCCCAAGGCTGTTAAAAGTCTGAATTAAAAAGTATTCCAACTCAAACCTGCCGAGTTCATGTAGAAATTAATGTCAGATGTTCCGTTTACAATTGGAAGATATCATGATCTGTGCTAGGTTTTCTAGATCTTTTGCACATCAAATCCGAAAAAAAACTTATAATTTGTAGTCTTTTGAGTCTTTTCCAGCACCAGATTTTTTTCGAGTACATTTTTAGATAAATAAAAGTGGTTTTAAGAAAACAGTAAGATGTTTTCAGACTTCAGTAAATAACCCCCAAAGTATAGAAGATAGAAACAGAAACAGAAGTGAACTGAAGTCAAAGTTGATTTACAAACACTTGCTGATGCCTACAGCAAAGTCATTATAAGATGTGGTATTGTGCAAATATACATATCTGGTACATAAACCAGCAGACAAATAGGCATCTTCATTATCATTGATCCTTATGAATAACAGCATTGGGGCACTGATGTAACATATCAAGTACCCCAAAAACAAATAAGAGAAACAAGCAACAAGTATTTCTTATTTTATATTTCAAGAATACTCTTATGAGTTGCTTGTCATTTTTTAAAGGCTATTAAATAAAGTTTTATATACATATAAATATATTGCTTTCTATGCAAATATAACTGATTTTTTCATTTATAAAACAAAAAATCAAAACCACACTGAGATTTTTTTTAATAATGGAGCATTTACAATATACTGGCTTTAAAGACCAACAACTCTCACATCCTCATTATCAAAACCAGGTCATTGTTTTAAAATAAATTGCTGGTTTTGTTATTCGTTGCCATGAATAATAAGAATGTCTAGGTTAGAATCGGTACATCAAAATTAGATACAATATGCACAGAATGAAAAATGTATGGGTTGCAAGGGTTTAACTTATTAGAGTTAATTTTAATGTTAGCAGATTTTCCCTCTAACGGAACCTATATTTAGCACCAGTCAACCTCTCCAGGCACTGGCTATACATAGAGCTAACAGAGAATGTTCCCAGAGTGCATTTCATAAACATCTATCGGCACTAATTTAAACAAAGCCTCTAGATTGAGATAAGAATCATAATTATATTGAGTTCTAACGATAATATAATTAGAAACCTCAAAATATTCTAGATCTCAATGAGTAACATTTGAAGGCAAGAAATGGGAACAGCATACTAATCACAAACAAGGCTTGCTGCTGCTATTTGTTTCATATATTTTTCATGTTTAGCCTCAACTGAACATGTGCCTATTTAATAAAAATAAGGAAATAGTGTGCAACTGAAATGCATTTGTAATGACAGCAACAGGATTATTGTAAATAGCTCTACAAGGGTCGTCCATGGGGTGTCTATCTTAGAGTCAGAAAGGAATGTTTCCACCTCTGAGGCAAATTGGAGAGGATTCTGAGGTTTTTTTTTTTTTTTGCCTTCCTCTGGATCAACTAGCAGTTAGGCAGGTGTTATATTTACATAGAAGGTTGAAAATGATGGATGTGTCACTGCTAATCACTTGCAAAAGAAGAAAAGTAAAAGGCCTTCCTCTGGTGTCCTGCATTGCATCATAATGCAAAGAATGTTTGTTGGCACATTGCATTGCTTGGCAAATGCCTTTTTCCATATATGATAATTGATGCCAATGATTGAGACAATGTTACTTAGGCACTAGTTAGCTCTCTCTCTCTCACTAAAATGTGCCATTGCTCTGTGTTTTTGAAATTTGTGCTGCCGTAATGACCATGTCCATCATTGTGCTGCCAATGCTTGTCCTCCACTTAATGGAAACTCAAAACGTATATCCCTAGAAATACCATATTTTATATTGTGAATGTATTAAACTAGCCTAAAGGTGCAGCATCTCTATAGTGGTAATGATCTAGGGCTAGGCTTTAAAGTTGTCACAGGAATTTCCCATCTTGGATTTTGTTAGGAGTGTAAGTGACACTAACATGATTATTGTGCTTTGAGCAACTGTTTGACAGAAGCTAAGCTTCACATCATCACAAATGATCAAGCAGAATTAATGCTAATTGTGTTGGTTTCTGAACCAATAATCTAAATTGTTTACTAACCAGTCATGTAATGTGACATTTATGTTTTATATATAAATAAGTGACAGCAGCACAGAGCATGTGCAGTGAATCAGCAGAAAAGAAGATGGGGAGCTGCTGGGGCATCTTTGGAGACACAGATCTTCCCTGCTAAATGGCTACGGTTGACTTGGGCTGGTATAGATGCCCAAAACATAATGTACAACATTTCTGTCCTATTTTTAAGTTTTCCTTTAAATGTGCATGTCTGTCTCACAATCTCTGGAGATAACAGTGAATCTTCCAGCATCTTGGATGCTGTAATCGTAGTATGCTATATCAACCTTAATTGCTAATCAGATAATCAGGCATCAACATCTGACAGCCATCTTGTTTATTAACAACTTTCAAATTCAGATTTATGATCTTATGATGCAACGCCTTGGTATTAGATACTAAGGAAGCTTCTGTATCTGACATTTCTCTGTTTGTCACACAGCAACTCAAACTAGACTCAGAACGCAGGCCAGCTGTGTTATATTTTAAACCTGTGCCTGTGATGATTCTCAAGAAAACAGATTGTGTATTTTGTGTAGCACAGTGATTCAACTGTGATATGTTGAATCACTGTGCAGGTACTCACTTGATATATTATGTTTGCGGTGTTTTTCATCTCTGATTTTTAAATATTAGACATTTGACATATCTTGGCCTCATATTAAGTGGATTAAATTGTTATTACCCTGTACTTAGAGGTAACTGTTATTACCCTGTACTTAGACTTAAGAGAGTTTTGAATTAGGTTTTGCACAAAGGAGTATTATAGATAAAAAAAAGAGTGGCTATCTAAACCTAGAAACATGTGAGATTGCAAGCTTTCAATGAGCTGTATTGACATTAATGTTCTTATAGGCATCTGAACAAATGGCAGATTACAGAAAGATAAACATTGATCAGAAGGATGTTCCACAAAGCCATGTGATGGTTAGATGTAAAATTAATCCATTGCCTCTAATGGTTAAAGCTGTAACTGTATATTTTCCACATATTGCACCCACAAATACAAGTGTATATATATATTTAGGAAAGACATCAGACATTATAAAAACTATAACTATAATACACTCGAGGAACCTGCCTGGAGCAATCATCTGTGTAGGAGGGGGAATTCCAGGGAAGGCCTACATTCTGTCCCATTTAAATATAGTGATGCTGAATCAAGGCAGGTTTCTATTTAGCAAGGTGTAGCTTTTTGCACAAGCTGTGAGTCAACTTGCAAAGCTAAAAATACTTTGCATTGGGCCAGGCATCCTAAATGAGGCCTTTAATGCTAAGCATAGAATCTTTATGTGTTTAATGTATATGTTAGAACATAAATAGTTTACAGGTATGGAATCCATTATCCAAAAAGCCATTATTTAGAAAGCTCAGAATTATGGAAAGGTTGTCTGCCTCAGACTCCATTATAATCAAATAATTTCGATTTTTTAAAAATATTTCCGTTTTCTCTGTAGTTATTAAACTGTACCTTGGTCTTGATCCCAACTAAGATATAATTAATCTTTAATTGAGGCAAAACCAGCCTATTGGGTTTAATTAATGTTGAAATTATTTTTTAGTAGACTTAAGGTATGGAGATACAAATTATGGAAAGATCTGTTATCCAGAAAACCCCAGGTCCCAAGCATTCTGGATAACAGGTCCCACACCTGTATATGAAAACTGTTACAGCCATAGGCTCAAATATTACAGCCATAGTCTCGATAAGGGTTGTTTTTCTGTCAATTTGATCACCAAACCTTACGTTTACAATTTGGATCACCATACTTTAAAGGAACAGTTCAGTGTAAAACTAAAAACTGGGTAAATAGATAGGCTGTGCAAAATAAAAAAAAGTTTCTTATATAGTTAGTTGGCCAAAAATGTAATGTATAAAGGCTGGAGTGACTGGATGTCTGACAGAACAGAACACTTCTTCCTGCTTTTCAGCTCTCTAACTCCTAAAACACTGATTTAGTCAGTGACTTTAAGTGGGGCCACGTGGGACATAACTGTTCAGCAAATTTGCAAGTGAGCCTTAGCATGCAGGTCAGATTCAAAAGTAACAGTTATGACCCATGTGCCCTCCCCTCAAGTCACTAATTGGTTACTGCTTGATAACCAATCAGTAGAAACCAAGAGAGCTGAAAAGCAGTGTTCTGTTATGTTAGACATCCAGTCACCAAGCTAAACAAAGGGAAGAAGCGTATTTTCACCTGAGGAAGGGGTTGGTCCCCGAAAGCTTGTGCCACAATGTCTGCAATAATCAAGAGGAAGGCTTAAGCCCGTATGAAGGTTCAGGTGAATTTTTGAATTTTCTAAGTTTGAGCTATTTTTGTGTACTTCGACTTGGGAATAGTCCAAATTCGATTTGAATTTGCAAAAAAATCCGAAAATTCGAATATCGAAATTGATCATGTACTGTCTCTTTAAAAATTCAACTTCGACCATTGGCCATCTAAAATCTGCTGAATTGCTGTTTTAACCTATGGAGGACCTCCTAGAACCTATTTGGAGTCAATTGGTGGACTTTGAAAAATCAAAGTTTTTTTGGGGAAAAACTTTGATACAAATTCGATCGAATGCAATATTTCTTTGATTCAATCGATTGAAATCCGGCTGAATGCAGACCTATTCGATGGAAAAACGGACCTATTCGACCCAAAAAAAAACTCGACTTCATTTCGGTTGGCCTTTTTGAATTTCCAAGTTTTTTCAATTCTAAATTCGACCCTTGATAAATATGCCCCTAAGTAAAAGGATTTTTTGCCACCAATATGGATTCATTTAGTTTAGTTACCATCAAGTACAGGGACCTGTTTTATTTTTACAGAACAAAAATAAATAATTAAAACATTTTTGGGAACACGCCAATCATTAAATGATTAAAAGACCAGTTGAACTATAATGTATAGTGCAACCTGACCTGTATCACACCTCATTTAACACAAAATAATAATCTCTTGACCTGGAAACTATGGGAAAAGTGATGCAAATAAAAACATATTGCTTTTCTGTTATCTTCTAGATGGTGGTGTCTGGTGAAGGAATCACCAAAATAGCACTTAATACAGAGTCTCTAATTAATTGATTCCTTTAAAACAAATATACATGAAAATAAAACTATATTTGAAAGAATAATTATTAGTGATGGGCGAATTTGCTCCGTTTCGCTTCGCCAAAAAATTTGGGAATTTCGCGCGAAATTCGCGAAATGGCGAAAAATTCGCGAAACGGCGCCGGCGTCTCGTTTTTGACGCCGGCGCCCGTTTTTTCGACGCCGGAGCCCGTTTTCGACGAATTTTCGCGGGCGTTTCGCGAATTTATTCGCTGGACGCGAATAAATTCGCCCATCACTAATAATTATTTAAAGGGAATCGAAAGGTAAAAAAATAAAATCCAATGTTTTCATTCCTTAATGAAAAAGAAACCTTTCTCCAATATGCTTTATTGAAAAATGTGTGCCGTTTTTATAAGAAACCTTACTGTATGCAGTAAGATTCTCCCTTCATTAATTGCTCTGACTGCTGCAGATAGGAAACGTCAGACGATCCCTAACTGCTCTGCAGGGAAACAATCATACTTTCAAACTGCAGGGGGAGCCCCCATCTTACTTCCCAGAACTTGAGCAGCTTTGTTTGTTTCCCTGTAGAACAGCCGGCAACTGTGTAGAGAATCATATATGTAGCAGTCAGATCAAGTAAATGAAGGGGGTATTTCACTGCATAAAGTCAGGTTTCTTGTAAAAACGCTACAGATTTAATATTGAGAATCGGTTTATTTTTCAGTTAATAAAGTGAAAATGGTATTTTATTTTTGCCTTTGCATCCTCTTTAATGTTTACAACTCCAGCTGCAAGGATGAAGATCATGTAGCCAGATTTAAACAGATAAACTGGGATTTTATTTGGAGGATTTTTTTGCTGCAGCCACTGGTTCTGGAGAGTTGGAGAATGTTTATATTAAACAATACGAAAACTATAAAATACACATAGGATTACATGACAACACAGGACCCAGTGCCGTCTGCATATTCTGATTATTAATCAGTCTTGATGTATCTGCTTATATGGCAGATATTATTTGACTTGTGATATTTTGATAATTGATGACGATCCCTAAGCAGCAGCCCAGACCACACTTAGCATGTGCTTTGTCTTGCAAAGATGTTTAACAAAGTTTACAAGATGGTGACCCCCTGTGGCCAACTTTGAAAGCATAAATTATTTGTTTAATTAGGCTTCTGGTGCAGTAAGTTCATGTTTATATTTATTATACAAACCACAGCATTGCTAGCATTATTCTTAAATTGAGTTCCCTTTTTAAAGTATATTTAAAAAGTGCTTACAGTGATTGCCATTATTAACTGATTAATGTCAGGCCAAGGGTACATTTAGGAATCATTTAATGACTTGAACTAGAAAAGATTTTCCCCTTTCTGTAGAAGTAAAAGGACAGAGGAAATGAATAGATTAAAGAATTCTTTTTTGTTGGTTCTAAATATGGAAGAAAGGACTATAAGAAGTCTAAAAAATGCCTTGGAGGGTTGCAGGGCCTCTCACACATTTACCTTGTAGTATCTTTGTAAGAATTGTGGGATTAAAACAAAAATGGCATCACAAATAAAATCTAAATAAACTATACTTTTTGAGTAGAGCTTTTAAGGTTACATTATAGTGGCCATTTTATCCTGCACCATCTCTTGGTTTAAATAGAGATGAATGCACTTAATCAGTAATGGCATATATCTATAGTG